>NC_036863.1:17607035-17786376 GCF_002910315.2 Salvelinus sp. IW2-2015
GAAGCTGGCTGTGTCCGAGTTGAGGGTGAAGACCGAGCAGTGGCTAACTGACTACTAGTTAGTATCTAGTTATCTGGCTAGCTTCTGATTTGGTTTACGGTTCTAAAGTATAAAAATAGCAGGTCCGTACCACATTGTGGTGAGGCGGAATGTAGAATGTATATTCAGGTCCTAGATGGAAAGTGAAATTAAATATATACGAGAATGTATACGAAAAATACGAAGACTATTACACGGGACAGGACAAAACAAAGGACACGTCCGACTGCTACGCATCTTGGATTCAAATTCAGAATACAGAGGGAGGGAAAGAGAATGAGAGGGAGGGAAGAGAGAATGAGAGGAAGAGGGAGGAGGGAGAGAAGTGAGAGGGAGAGAGAGAGAATGAGGAGAGGTGGGGAAAGAGAAGTTGAGAGAGGAGGAGGGAGGGAGGGAAAGAGAATGAGAGGGAAGGGAGGGAGGGAGGGAATGAGAGAGGAGGAGGGAAAGAGAATGAGAGGAGAGAGAGAGGGAAGGAAAGAAATGAGAGGGAGGAAGGAGAGGGAGGAGAAAAGAATGAGAGAGGAAGAAGAGAATGAGAGGGAAGAGAGAAGAGAATGGGAGGGAGGAGGGAAGGGGGAGGGAGGAAGAGAGATGAGAGGGAGAGAAGAGGGAGGGAAGAGATGAGAAGGAGGAAGAGAAAGAAGGGAGGGAGGAGAAGAGTAGGGTGGAAGAGAATGAGAGGGAGAGGAAAAAGAATGAGAGGAGGGAAAAGAGAAGAGATGAGAAAGGAGAGGGGGAAAGAGAATGAAGAGAAGAGAAAGAGAATGAAGAGGGAAAGAATAAGGGAGGAGAAGAATGGAGGAGGGAAAAATGGAGGGAGGGAAGAGAATGGGAGAGAGGAGGATGGAGGAAGAGAATGAGAGGAGGGAGGAATGAGAAAGAGAATGAGAGGGAGGAGGGAAAAGAATGAGTGGAGGAGAGCGGAAAGAGATGGAGGGAGTGGATTGAAATGAGAATGAAGGGAGAAGAGGTAAAGAGAATGAGGAGGGAGGGAGGGAAAGAGGAACCGATGTAAGAAGGAGAGCAGGGGAGGAGAGAAAACGAGAGGGAGGGAGGGAGAACGAGAGGGGGGAGGGGGAGGGAGGGAGAGAGAACGAGGGGGAGGGAGAGAGAAAGCGAGAAAGGAAAAGGTTTTCTTTATCCCCAGCCAATTTCTGTTGCCACGTTTTCCAGTTCTCTCGTCAACATGATGAAGGTCTCTCTTTTCTAGGACAGTCTGCCCACAGAGAATAGCTGTTGCTGTACTACCTGTTATATGTGTAATATGATAACTCACGCTTTCACTGTAGCTCTGAGTTCAACTCTGTGAGCTAATGTTTATAGATATTGAAAACTAGAGTAGTGATCATTCCCATCCTTTCTTTTCTAAGATGTTTCTGGGTATGAACTGACACGTTATTATACTGAAAACATTCTAGTCATGCTGTTGAAGCAGAACATCCATTCAGAACAAAAGCAGTTACATGTTCTGTTGGCTTCCATTATAAGTTCATAAGCTACCTATTGCTGAGGTAGTCCATCAGGCAAATTAGAAAACCAAATTTGATTGGCATTAGCAGTTATTGATGACTAATAATAAGAAACCACCATTTGCTGAATGGTCAATACCCAATTATGAGACGTGACTACAACTTCACTTAAAGACCCAGTGCAGTCAAAACGTGATGAACCTGTATTTTACATATATTTCCACACTGAGGTTGGAATAATACTGTGAAATTATGAAAATGTTGACGATAATGCCCTTTTAGTGTAAGAGCTGTTTGAAAAGACCACCTGTTTTGGTAGGATGGAGATGTGGCCTGCCTGGTGATATCATCAGGCGTTAAACTAGTTAATAGACCAGTAAGAAAGAGTTCCAAATATCTCTGCCAATAAACAGCTAGTTTTCAGTTTTCCCCTACCCACTACCAGACAGTCCTAGCAAAGTTCTTGCTTGAGAAATTGCTATTTTCTTGGAAGCAATTTTGGTTTGTTTTCAATTTAAAATCGTCAAATTACAGGAAGGTACTTAATTGTTACCCAGAAATGATTTGCTATTGAGAACTGCTGTGTTGGACCTTTAATCTAGTCGCTAAGGTTTTGAAGTTGCATGGTCACCGAGAATTTAGAATTGTACGATCAATTCTAGTTCATTGAAAGTGAACACACACACACACTGGCTTGACTTTCTCTGTTACTTGACTACAATTATGGAGGAAGAGCAAAGTCCTCCGAAGTGACACGAGGCAGGTGTCGTGGACCTGGGAGCAATCTTGAATACATTACCTCTGGCTTGGGCTTGGTGTGTCAACACTAGTCGGCTGTGTCAAGGCCTGAAAAAGAGCTACGGCTTTAGAAACCAACAATACTGAGCGAAGGTATTTGAGAATCTGTATTTCTCACAGGAACTTTGTCAGATATATTAAAACATAACATGAATGTTTTGGATTGATTTGCCAAATTTTTTGAGACATAATAGGTTCTATTCAAATCTCCATTCTGGGCTTTAAAAAATGATTTTGTCCTTCACCTGTCTTCAGGTTTCCGTTTATAGAAGATTGTAAAGAGGGAACTCTGGGGCTCTTTAACGCTCTATAAACTCTCGGTAGTCCTCTCCATTGTCAGAGAAAAGAAACCAACCTTGCACTCGGAGGTTATGTAGATTATCATATAAAACATCATCATGAATTTCCAGGGATTTTTTCTGAGAATATTCTGACAAAGGATGTTCTATGAACATATTATTTCCATAGAGCAAGTTATCTATAATGGGAGAATTTTTGTTTAGTTCATTGAGTGTAGGGAACTTAGTGTTCATGGCAGTTCTACAAGTCTATCGGATCTGCTGAAGCTTTGGGCATTCTCTCTTTTCTCTGCTGGGCCCTTGTGGCGCAGGTAGGCCTAATCTACTGGGCAAACCCTGGCGTGCCAGTGTGTGTACTCCGATTCAAGCAAACACTCAACTGAGAGCGACACACACATTTTAATTAACGTGACATTTTGCTCCACTAGTGTGATTAATAGACTGAGAGCCTGCTTTAGGGACAGAGACCAGAAGAGGACTGGCCACCCCTCCGAGCCTGGTTCCTCTCTAGGTTTCTTCCTAGGTTCCTGCCTTTTTAGGAAGTTTTTGCTAGCCACTGTGCTTCAACATCTGCATTGCTTGCTGTTTGGGGTTTTAGGCTGGGTTTCTGTATAACACTTTGACATCTGCTGTTGTAAAAAGGGCTTTATAAATACATTTGATTGAGACCTAGAATACCGTTCAAAAGTTGGTCACTTAAAAATGTCCTTGTTTAAAAAAAAAAAAAAAAAAAGAATGTCCATTTAAAATAACACCAAATTGATCAGAAATACAGTGTAGACATTGTTAATGTTGTAAATCACTATTGTAGCTTGAAACGGCAGATTTTTTTTAATGGAATATCAACATAGGTGTACAGAGGCCCTTTATCAGCAACCATCACTCCTGCGTTCCAATCAAATCAAAGTTTATTTGTCACGTGTGCCTTAGTGAAATGCTTACTTACGGGCTCTAACTAATAGTGCAAAAAAGGTATTAGGTGAACAAAAGGTAGGTAAAGAAAAAAACAACAGTAAAACGACAGGCTATATACAGTAGCGAGGCTATAAACGTAGCGAGGCTACATACAGACACCGGTTAGTCAGGCTGATTGAGGTAGTATGTACATGTAGATATGGTTAAAGTGACTATTCATATATGATGAACAGAGTAGCAGTAGCATAAAAGAGGGGGTTGGCGGGTGGGACACAATGCAGATAGCCCGGTTAGCCAATGTGCGGGAGCACTGGTTGGTCGGCCCAATTGAGGTAGTATGTACATGAATGTATAGTTAAAGTGACTATGCATATATGATAAACAGAGAGTAGCAGCAGCGTAAAAAAGAGGGGTTGGGGTGGGCACACAATGCAAATATAGTTCGGGTAGCCATTTGATTACCTGTTCAGGAGTCTTATGGCTTGGGGGTAAAAACTGTTGAGAAGCCTTTTTGTCCTAGACTTGGCACTCCGGTACCGCTTGCCATGCGGTAGTAGAGAGAACAGTCTATGACTGGGGTGGCTGGGGTCTTTGACCATTTTTAGGGCCTTCCTCTGACACCGCCTGGTGTAGAGGTCCTGGATGGCAGGCGGCTTAGCCCCAGTGATGTACTGGGCCGTACGCACTACCCTCTGTAGTGCCTTGCGGTCGGAGGCCGAGCAATTGCCGTACCAGGCAGTGATGCAACCAGTCAGGATGCTCTCGATGTCGCAGCTGTAGAACCTTTTGAGGATCTCAGGACCCATGCCAAATCTTTTTAGTTTCCTGAGAGGGAATAGGCTTTGTCGTGCCCTCTTCACAACTGTCTTGGTGTGTTTGGACCGTTCTAGTTTGTTGTTGATGTGGACACCAAGGAACTTGAAGCTTTCAACCTGCTCCGCTACAGCCCCGTCGATGAGAATGGGGGCGTGCTTGGTCCTCCTTTTCCTGTAGTCTACAATCATCTCCTTCATCTTGGTTACGTTGAGGGATAGGTTGTTATTCTGGCACCACCCAGCAAGGTCTCTGACCTTCTCCCTATAGGCTGTCTCGTCGTTGTCGGTGATCAGACACATTGTGTTAGCTAATCCAAGTTTATCATTTTAAAAGGCTAATTGATCATTTAGAAAACCCTTATGCAATTATGTTAGCACAGCTGAAAACTGTTGTCCTGATTTAAAGAAGCATGTGATTAAAGAAGAAAATGTGGTGATTTGACAAAGCTATGTGGTCATAGTTCATGTCATGTCTTACCAGGTCAAGGGACTGTATCTGAAATACATTGATTCTACTTCCCAATTGGAGGACACAAAGCTACAGTTGAAGTCGGAAGTTTACATACACTTAGGTTGGAGTCATTAAAACTAGTTTTTCAACCACTCCACACATTTCTTGTTAACAAACTATAGTTTTGGCAAGTCGATTAGGACATCTACTTTGTGCATGACACAAGTAAACTCACTGTATCACAATTCCAGTGGGTCAGAAGTTTACATACACTAAGTTGACTGTGCCTTTAAACAGCTTGGAAAATTCCAGAAAATTATGTCATGGCTTTAGAAACTTCTGATAGGCTAATTGACATACTTTGAGTCAATTGTAGGTTTACCTCTGGATGTATTTCAAGGCCTACCTTCAAACTCAGTGCCTCTTTGCTTGACATCATGGGAAAATCAAAAGAAATCAGCCAAGACCTCAGAAAACAATTGTAGACCTCCAAGTCTGGTTCATCCTTGGGAGCAATTTCCAAACACCTGAAGGTACCACGTTCATCTGTACATACAGTAGTACACAAGTATAAACACCATGGGACCATGCAGCTGTCATATAGCTCAGGAAGGAGATGCATTCTGTCTCCTAGAGATGAACATACTTTGGTGCGAAAAGTGCAAATCAATCCCAGAGCAACAGCAAAGGACATTGTGAAGATGCTGGAGGCAACAGGTACAAAAGTATCTATATCCGCAGTAAAACGAGTCCTATATCGTCATAAGCTTAAAAGCCGCTCAGCAAGGAAGAAGCCACTGCTCCAAAACCGCCATAAAAAAAGACAGACTACGGTTTGCAACTGCACATAGGGACAAAGATTGTATTTTTTGGAGAAATGTCCTCTGGTCTGATGAAACAAAAATAGAAGTGTTTGGCCATAATGACCATTGTTATGTAGAGGAAAAAGGGGGATGCTTGCAAGCCGAAGAACACCATACCAACCGTGAAGCACGGGGGTGGCAGCATCATGTTGTGGGGGTGCTTTGCCGCAGGAGGGACTGGTGCGCTTCACAAAATAGATGGCATCATGAGGCAGGAAAAGTATGTGGATATATTGAAACAACATCTCAAGACGTCAGTCGGGAAGTTAAAGCTTGGTCGCAAATGGGTCTTCCAAATGGACAATGACCCCAGGCATACTTCCAAAGTTGTGGCAAAATGGCTTAAGGACAACAAAGTCAAGGTATTGGAGTGGCCATCACAAAGCCCTGACCTCAATCCTATAGAAAATGTGTGGAAGAACTGAAAAAGCGTGTGTGAGCAAGGAGGCCTACAAACCTGATTCAGTTACACCAGCTCTGTCAGGAGGAATGGGCCAAAATTCACCCAACTTATTGTGGGAAGCTTGTGGAAGGCTACCCGAAATGTTTGACCCAAGTTAAACAATTTAAAGGCAATGCTACCAAATACTAATTGAGTGTGTATAAACTTCTGACCCACTGGGAATGTGATGAAAGAAATAGAAGCTGAAATAAATCATTCTCTCTACTATTATTCTGACATTTCGCATTCTTAAAATAATGTGGTGATCCTAACTGACCTAAGACAGGGCATTTTTACTAGGATTAAATGTCAGGAATTGTGAAAAACTGAGTTTAAATGTATTTGGCTAAGGTGTATGATAACTTCTGACTTCAACTGTATGTGTTGCATGGGCTGAGGCGGTAGTTGTGTGGGTCCAGTACTGTATACCTTGCCAACGACAACAGTGAGTGCTCCTTTGTTACAGAGCTAATTAAATAGGGATATTGTTATAATGTTCCCAATGCCAGCCACAGTTCTCTGCCTCAGATGCTTTTGTTTGGTGGCCAGGATGTTGCCAACAGGAAACAAGCCAGCAACGTCTTGAAAGGATCTAATTTCCATGCTTCTAAAAGGCGGAACAATTACAGTTGCCTTTCTGTTTTTGAAAAATGGCGGCGGACTCGCCAGCAAATAGCCAGCTGAACATGGCCCATGTTTTGTGATTAGCGGTTTGTGGAAGAATGTGGCATAGTGTCATTTCATAGAACAATTGACTTGGAAAGGCACATGGCCGGTCTCAAGGAGGATTTATTTTACAGCGAGGTTCAGTTGTTAGGATTAATCCCTTTTCGAATAAATTGTTTTGTTCCAAGAAGGGACCTGCCTTGAGAAATTTAAATGAAAAGACATTCAACTGTAATAAAAGCATGTGTGTGTGTGCGCGCCTCTGTGTGTGCTTCTGGATGGGTGTGTTTTTGTGTGTGTGTGTGTGTGAGACACATACAGCACATATGTCGGTGTGACCAACCACTTCCTGTGTCAGCAAAGTCGTGCGAAGCTAGAGCTGTGGAGAGGAGAAGCTGCTGACAGGCCTTCAGCAGGCAGGGATGATGGAAATAAGGAAGGGGTAGTGAAAGAAAGGAAGACTGTTACGCTTTTGGCGGTGCACACTTGTGCTTTTTCATTCTTAGCTGGTGTAGAAACGGATGGCACATGTCACATAGGTTGCAAGAGATCACTGGGTGCATGACTTAACAAAGACCAGGCCTTCAGTATTTGCATACTTTATTAGTATATTTGAGGTCACTGCTCCTCAACCTTTAAATATCAGTCAAGTTTTAAATGCATACCATCATTCCAGAAGTCTAGATGAGCAAATTTAGTGTGGGATGTTGAGGACATCTGTGTTCTGTCATACTCTGGACAGAGCAGTTTCTGACTGTTCACTCCGCCACAAACACGCTTGCCATTACTCAGCGGAAACCAACGACAGCCCCAAACCACCTGAGTTTGAAGTGAGATTGATTGTTGTATGTGGCTGGTGCCAGATAGTGTGCATTAAGTTTAAGGGAAATGGCACTCTGTTGTCAGCTCAGGAGACAAGACCTTGTCACCACCTGTCATCACCCCCCCCCCCCCCCCCCCKCCAAATCCCAAAGACCCAGGCCATTGTTCCGCACTGTCACGCACGCCGAAAATGAGCCAATCGCCAGAGCCGATACACAAATAGTGTGCCTTTTTAAGACTAGCCTCTCGGAGTGGTGAGTGTCCAGACGACCCCCATGACCCCTTATTTAGATACAATTGACATGTATGGAATTGATGCCTGCCTTGTCAACTTGCATTGTCCGCTTTTGTCTTTTCTCACTGTGGCGAAGGTCATTTATAGTGACAGAATAAAGCCTTGGCCATTAAGGGCTGGTTGATGAATGACTGACAACTCTGGCCAAGCCCTGACCCGGTTTGACTTTAGGAAGAGCTCTAAACTCTGGCCCCTAACAGAGTGGAGGATTCCAGTTGGTCACGCTTTACTGTATTTGTTTGCCCAGGGGCTGGTATCAGGCACACAGTATGCTTTCAGCTCTTATCTCTGGCTTTTAGGCTGACTGTTGAGTGCTAGGGCTCACCTTTGACCCCCAATCCTCCCGTCCATAAATTCCTTCCTCTCCAATTCCAGCAATGGAAACATTTGGTGGGTTGTCTTGTCGATGACCCAATAACATTTGAACAAATTAGCAGAAACGTCCTTCATTAGTTGTACTGTAGGTGGTTATGGCCATTCTGTTTTATTTGTGAGAAAAAAAGAAAAACATATTTAATTGGTGAGAAAAAAATGATCAATACTCATACCTACATCCACTTCTGAGATACTTGCTTGTTATTTCACTATTGAACAAATATAGTTAATTAAATCATCTTCTAAGAAACATGAATGTATTTTAGCGTGTGGTGGAGGTCTCTTTAGGTCACAGGAATAAAAAGGGGCCAGCTCGCTCACTGGCAATTGCACTTACTAAGCCCCCTCTGTGGGTGAGCTCCTCTCCCTCCCTTCCCGTCTTTCTCTCTCCCTCTCCCCCTCCGTCTGTCTTTCACTCATTTTAACCCGTTGGTTTCCTGTAAGCGAGAGGGGTGATTCAGTTTCAGCCTAGAGGGCACTACTGCCTTCGACATGACCACCACAGCATTCAGTTTACCTAAGCCTCTACCCTGACCTGAACACACAGGTTTAGAATGGAAAATACAGGGAGTGTAATCCATTGATAAGATGAATGGACCTTTCTCAGCTTAGTTTATAATTACTGTGTCTATGAGGATCTTAAATTGGAATAAGATAGCTCATATTCTTATTTTCTCATGCAGATTATAGCATGTCAGTAGGATATGTATGCAATTATACATTTTCATAACAATTGAAAATGAAATTAATTGAACAATTTGGTCCTTGTTGTTTTATGAGATGTTTTTAAAACCACTGGGTAGGGAACATGTTGGGATCTCATAGTTTATTCTTCCAGTTTGAACGTTCACCCTGAAAGTATGCAAGTTCTTATTTTCCTGTACTATGTGTGGCCAATGACAGCTTCATTACGCCCCCATTACGCCCCCAACGCACAGTCAGTTGCCTATTATACACATCCTTAACAGTGCAACCGCTATCCATCAGTTAAGACCGATAGAGATGCTCGTCTGGTGGTGAGCATACTTGAACTTAATTGTCGTGCCTTTCTACGTGAACTCTATTCTCCCAAGCGCTGCGCGAAATTGATATCAACGTTTGAGCTACTCTCACATTGAAGGCAATAACAGAGCAAGAGGAGAGGGAGGGAGCAAACTGCAATTGACTGCTCTTGACAATACTGCCAGCTGAAATGTACATTGATTAATTAATTAGAATCCCTTATTAGCAAATTAACTGTCTCAGCTGATTATCAAATTTAGCTTCCTGATTAGCATCATCCTCTTCCCTCTGTGTTATAGTCAGGCGCGTTTCCCAGGACCACTCTGATACATTACAGCAGGCATCAAGCCTGTTCATAGAGAATAATATAGTCCCCACTGTCAGAAGAGTTTCCAGGTCAAACATCCAAATCCCTTTGGGTCGTTCACCTCTATCCCTTTGGGTCGTTCACCTCTACCACCTCCAGTGGTGGAAAAAGTACCCAATTGTCATACTTGAGTAAATGTAAAGATACATGAATAGAAAATGACTCAAGTAAAATTGAAAGTTACCTAGTAAAATACTACTTGAGTAAAAGTCCAAAAGTATTAGGTTTTAAATATACTTAAGTATCAAAAGTAGATGTAGTTGCTAAAATATACTTACGTATCAAAAGTAAAAGTATGAATAATTTTAAATTCTTTATTAAGCAAACCAGACGGCACAATTTTCTTGTTTTTTAATTATTTACGGATAGCGAGGGTCACACTCCAACACTCAGACATAAGTTAAAAACCAAGCATTTGTGTTTAGTGAGTCTGCCAGATCAGAGGCAGTAGGGATGACCAGGGATGGTCTCTTGATAAGTGTGTGAATTGAACCATTTGCCTGTCCTGTTAAGAATTCAAAATGTAAAGAGTACTTGTGGGTGTCAGGGAAAATGTATGGAGTAAAAAGTACATTATTTTCTTTAAGAATGTAGAGAAAAGTAAATGTCAAAAATATAAATAGTAATGTACAGATACCCCCAAAAAACGACTTAAGTCAAAATACTTTAAAGTACTACTTAAGTACTTTACACCACTGACCACCTGCACCCTAATCAAACCACAGGTCTTTCCTGTAGGCATTAACATGACCTGGGGATTCTTAGTCCAAGCATCCCTATTCCCTGCAGATGTACACAGTGATGATAGGCTCAGATGGTGTTCCATGAGAGCCAGGTGTTGCCTCTGGACGAGAAATAAACTAGAATGAATTTCAACTGTCATTTCTGAAAAGAGTGGCACATTTGTCTAGGTGTATTTTGCACGTTTGAGGTGTTTAAGTGTATTTATGCACTTAAGTCAGAGTTCTCACATTGCATTTGTTCATTGTTCATAACTGACCAGTGGGTTGTTGATATTGATTTAGAGACAACAGCATCACGCCACTCTACACATACACTCACAAAGCCCCTGTTCACCCTGCTCGGGCCAGGAAAAGGACCAGGGCTTGCGCCCGCACACACACACACACACTAGCGCTGACTGGATAACAGTGGAAATGATGGTTGACCCCACAGTAGCAGATGGATATCAAGGTGCTGGGCCCACTCAATGAAAGGTGATTGTGAGAGCCCAGGCCTGGCCATGGGACTGGGCTGTGTAGGGCCATTGTGGCCAGTGGCTTTGTCCAGAAGGTTTACATACCTTTAGTCATGCTTTGGGTGAGGAATGCACTCCAGCCTGGAAACAAGGCCAGCATAAACATCCTTTCTTCTGTGCCCCCAACAATAATTCAATTGAGGTCCTAGGCACCAAAATAAAGAAGAGGGGGTTGGGGTGAGAGAGAAACACCCTCACACAAGAATCCCACCTTTTAAAAGAAATGCTCTTAAGAGGAAAGGTTTTTGTCTGAGTTGTGTTTTAGGTTTTGGATGGGGCCTGTGCCCATCTTGGAACGTTTTGAGAGTTATAAGGTGCCTTCTCACAGGAAAACCCCTTAATCATCATGTGTTCTCCAGAAGAAAAAAATTGTTGCATCCCAGGCAAACTAATCAGCTCATTAAAATGTGTTCTTGCCTTTTTAAAACATTAATAATACTATCGGCCAATAAATGTGCATTAGCAAAACAACAAACAACAGCAAGGCTTTGTTGGAAGCGGACGTTATTTGCAGCTGTCTTGTAAAGTGTGGTCTATCAATGAGCTTTGTTCCATTACATCAGTCTTTATTTTCGTAAATTAATTATTGTTACAAAAAAGTTCTTTATAAATTCACTATTGGGGGCAGGAACAATGCCACATGATCAGACGTTTAGCTGTTCCCAAAAGATAATTGTTTATTTATTTATTTTTTGCTTAGGAATAGCCACTTGGCAGCAGACTGGAAAACACAGTGTTCTTGTATTTTAACCAAAGGATTTTGGGGCATTTCTGTAAACAACAACCGTTCCAGCTCTGTGTGTTTTATATAAGAAGGCGTGTTTTTGTTCGATCAAGATTTTCTTCTCCCTGAGGTTTGTGACTTAAGCCAGAATGGGGGAAAAGTCTAAATGAGAGACAGAACAAAATGTATTTAGACAAACAAGTGGTGGAACATCTTGTACTTGGCTTCCACTAATTTGCCAAAATAGACAGAGGTGTAAAAAAAATACTCTAAATCATTGTCAAGCTCTCAGCTAGGCAGCACTGTCATCGCAACCCTTAGTTGTGCTTTTGGGAACATTTTTATTTATTTTCGTTTCGGGCTTTCTGGTCTCCCAATGGGATTGGGGGTATGAAATGGAACGGTGTCCACACCGTTGAGTCTGATGGTTTGTGTTCTGTATCAGTCACCAGAACTCTGGCCGTTATCAGTAAAAGGAACAATTACAGCTTCTCATCGAGGCTGGGGGAATGTGTACGACACCCATTTTGACACTTATTTCTCTGCGTGACACACCCACTCTTGGCAAGAGAAACATATCCAGACTGACTCATCCTCATCTCCCTTCTTCTCCCTGGGATCCGGCCGTGCGCCGGCATCTGTCGGCACATATCCTCCGCTCAATCGCTCTCTCAGTGCACCGGTTCCCTAACAGCTCAGTATCGCTCTTTCATTAATCAAAGACACTTCCAGTGTCCCATTACAGAAACACAGCTACTCGCCCTGTCTGAAGCAGACAGCTCGCAAATTCATCTTCTGGGGGGAAAAAGGCAGCCCGGTGTGCCTACCTGTTCAAGCAAACCTGTTAAGACCGCAGGAAGACCCTTTGAAACTGTTTTCTCTAGGTCAGGCAAACAGCAAAAAAAGGTAAATTGCTTGTCTCAGGTAACATGAAGGTTTTTTTTTCTCCAGAGAAGGATTGGAAGTTGGCAACATGTTTGTTAAGATGCTGATTTAAATGCTGCTGTGGGGTGACTAGCAGCGCTAAAACGCTGCCGCCGCGCTAGCATCCCTCTAAAGCATCATATGACCTTGGCGACATCCCCAGAGTCTGGCCAGCACTAACTACAGCTGTTGAAATCTAAACAGCACCCCTGAGGGGCGAGACTGAGGCGGTTGAAGCGATTTGTGCTATGAATATTGAAGAATTATGCACTTTGAAGAAAGAAACTGAGAAAGTCTTGCACTCTGTGGATGAATACAAATTGCCTTGGAGAATAACAGTAAAGGCAAAATAGTTCCACACATGTGGAAGAATATAACAGCTACCCTGTCTCTTCAAATAGCCTTCTATCCTTGTTTGAGTGGAAGGATTTTTTTTTAAATGTAGGAAAAGGAAAGCTAGTGATGAAATCTCTGCAACTGGGGTTTGTGGCTAGGTGCTCATGGCTGGTACACCAAGCAGATTTAGTTTTGACATGCGCAATTGTGGCTAGCAACGACCAAACCGATGTCAAGCGGATAAAGCTGTGTACGAGGCGCCTCACTGCCATCACATGAGTCAATATCGATATGAAAAACCTGCTCTGCTCTTGCAAATTGTGTAAAAGAGGAGTGAGCGAGGGCTGTGTGAATGGAAATCGACAGCCTAGCGCACCTCACCCCCCCCCCCAGCCCCACTCCTCCCACTGAACCTCTGTTGATTTGATTGGCATAATTAGGTGAAGCGTGGCCTGCAGTAAAGTGGCCAGGGCCTGCTGCTCCTGGGAGGCAGATGGAGACATATTGTGGTGTGTAGCTGTGAATGTGAGAGACCGAGAAGGAGAGAGATTAACACACACRGACTCACTGGGCTATTAATTATCTATTCTGTAACGTGGCATCTACTCAAAGATGTGACACAGAGCAGCAGGCATGGAGTGGCAACCCAGGCGGGGACTACCGCAGCCAGCCGTCGTCCAAGGACCCCAGGTGCATTCTTCCACCATGCTTATTGGATTCATTGTACATATGGTTGATTCAAGATTGGGCACTGTTTACATTTACATTTAAGTCATTTAGCAGACGCTCTTATCCAGAGCGACTTACAAAATTGGTGCATTCACCTTATGACATCCAGTGGAACAGCCACTTTACAATAGTGCATCTAAATCTTTTAAAATGGGGGGTGGGGGGGGTCAGAAGGATTGCTTTTATCCTACTAGGATTTCCTTAAAGAGGGTGGGTTTCAGGTGTCTCCGGAAGGTGTGATTGACTCCGCTGTCCTGGCGTCGTGAGGAGTTTGTTCCACCATTGGGGGCCAGAGCAGCGAACAGTTTTGACTGGGCTGCGCGGGAACTGTACTCCTCAGCGGTAGGGAGCGAGCAGGCCAGAGGTGGATGAACGCGCAGTGCCTTGTTTGGTGTAGGCCTGATCAGAGCCTGAAGGTACTAGAGGTGCCTTCCCCTCACAGGCTCCGTAGGCAGAGCCATGGCTTCTTGATTTACGCGGATCGAGCTTCAACTGGAGCCTGGAGGAGAGAGCGGGGCGGGTGAGTGATGAGAACTTGGAAGGTTGAACACCAGACGGGCTGCGCTTCTTGATGAGTTTAGGGTTTAATGGCACAGGCAGGGAGCCCAGCCAACAGCGAGTTGCAGTATCACAGACGGAGATGACAAGTGGCTGGATTAGGACCTGCGCCGCTTCCTGTGTGAGGCAGGTCGTACTCTGCGGGATGTTTAGAGCATGAACTACAGGGAACGGCCACCGCTTGATTTTAGGTTGAGAACACGAGAGTGTTTGATCCAGGATCACGCAACGTCGTTTAGCCTCTGGGAGGAGGACACAATGGAGTTTCACCGTGATGGCGAGATCATGACGGCAAGTCCTTGCCCCGTGAGGAAGAGCAGCTCCGTCTTGCCGATGTTCAGCTTTGACTGGTGACCGTATCCCACGATATGTCTCGCCAGACAGCAGAATGCGAGTCCCACTAGGTCATCAGAAGGGGAAAGGAAAGATTAATTGTGTGATCGTCTGCATAGCAAGATAGAGGACAGACCATTAGGTTATGATCAGAGCCAAGTGACTTGGTGTATAGCGAGAACAGGAAGGCCCAGAACAAGCCCTGGGGGACACCAGTGGTGAGAACGCGTGGTGAGGAGAAGATTCTCGCCACGGCCCAACCTGTAGGACGACCCTTCCAGGTCTAGGACGCAATCCAAGCGTGGGCCCGCGCCGGGAGATGCCCAACTCGGAGAGGGTGGAGAGGAGATCTGATGATTCACAGTAATCGAAGGCACCGATAGGTTCTAGAAGCATGAGAGCAGAGGAGAGAGAGTTAGCTTTACAGTGCGGAGCGCCTCCGTGATACAAGAAGAGCAAGTCTCAGCTGAATTGATAGTCTTGGAAACCTGAACTATTTGGATCAAAAAGGGTTCATCTCGAGCAAGTTTCTTTCACGACACACACAAAATAAAAACAACCCCAGCCTGCAATAGTTTACTTACCCTAAGACATTCAGAGACGCCACTCCGCTAGGAAAATATAATGTGTCGGTTCCTCAGGAGAAAACGATATTTTCTTCATTCACTTTCTTCATTCACTAAAGGGATAGATTTGGGTTAAAATGTATCAGAATTGAGGAGTTTGTTAATGTCCTAAACTAGGATTAATAGTATCACTTCAACAATGCAAGCGTATAATGGACTTGTAGATTGCAGAGTCTCCATCAGAACATACCCAGTCATGCAGATGAGCCTGCTCTGAATCTGGCTTCATCTAACACAGACAGTTATAATCTAAAAAACTTCTTCAAGAAATACTCCACGCTCTTTTCCATTTACCTGTCCATATCTTCACATTGCCTTAAATACAGACTCCAGCCCCCCACTCCTCAGGCCCTATGGCAGTGTGTGTTGTTACCAGGCAGTCCTGCCAGTGGTGCTCCCAGCCCTGTGTGCTCCAGCCTGCTGTGCTACAGCTCTGTCTGGCTGCTGTGCCTGTACTTAGCTCTCTCTGTCAGAGCAGCACAAACTGACACGTCTGTCTGAGGGCAGCCACGCTGATAGTTATTAGTTTTGTTAAGGTGTCCGTTTTGTTTCCCCCCCACCGCCTTCTCCCCGCTAGGCCAAAGGCACAGTGGCAAGTGACTCACAGCAGAATATCGATTTCCCCTTATGCCTCTCTTTCCCTCCAGCAAGGTACCCCCCCCCCCCCCCCCACACACACTACGTTGCTGCTCAGACTGGGATGGGCAGCACCCCCCCCCCCCCCCCCCCCCCCCCCCCCCCCCCCCCCCGCCCCCCCCCCCCCCACATATTACTAAAATCACTTGGTCAGGGAAAGCCTGCTCCCTGACTAGGGAACGACCCCGGTCTGTCATACAGAGGCATTTTAGTATTCCGTCCCTCCGGCCAAAAAGCTGTCAGCAGTTTTCCCAGATATTTTTTTTTTTTACCTCTCTCTCTCCCAAAGAGCTACTTAGTCCCTGCCATCCAGACTGAAAAGGCCAAAATGGTTATGCTCACATTATAACTAATGCAGTTTAACAGACACCATGCGACGCAACATTATCACTCAAAACAGAGCTCAAGCGCCAGCTTTGTGCCATGGAGAATGACACAAGTCACCGGACTCTGCATCATCAACTTATATTTCAATGGACCCTCACATATAAATGTGTCAGTATGGAAAAGCATCAATTCAATCTGGTTGACATTCCTGGCATTGCCCGGCGCTGACTGTCATGGGTCTTATCGCTGACTGTTTTTTCCTGTCTGTCGACTTGTGTCATAAAGGGCTTCCAGTAGTGGGTGATTGGTGGTGACTCTGCACTTAGCAGTCACTAGTTTTGATTCCCCCCGCTCTCACTCCCTGGCCAGACGAGAGAATTGTTTACTGCAGCCTCTGTGTGTTCCGTCTATTTGGATGTACGGGGAATGACATTGCAGATGCTTTTTTCCACGGCCGCTCCACTGCCACCTGAATCTCCCTAAGCGACCATGAGGCACAGCAATGGGAGGGCATTGGGTTTACCACACACACACACACACACACACACACACACACAGAGGTCCGCTGTGTCAAAACAGTCTGCACTGGACATCTCAGATGGCAAAATAAGACCTACCAAATTAGCCTTTGTAAAAGTTGTTTTCCAAGAACGGCCTCTTAAGATACGGTAGATGCAGCCGTTCTGTTACAAATAATCATTGCCTTTGCGGTGTAAAGTTCACCCCCGCCACGCTATCTGCTTTAGAATGCACCAGTGGAGGCTCCTCAGAGGAGGAAGGTGAGGACCATCCTCGGTGAACAGAAAAATGTAATATTCAAAAAGTTATCCTTTTTAGATAACTATACTAAATATATTCACGTCACCAAATAATTTATTAAAACACACTGTTTTGCAATGAAAGTCTACAATAGCCTCTAGCACTCTGTAGGGTAGCACCATGGTGTAGTCGGAGGACAGCTAGTTTCCGTCCTCCTCTGACTTCAATACAAAACCTGGGAGGCTCGTGGTTCTCACCCCCTTCCATAGACTTACACAGTAATTATGGCAACTTCCGGAAGACGTCCTCCAACCTATCAGAGTTCTTGCAGCATGAACTGACATGTTGTCCACACAATCAAAGGATTAGAGTACTTGGACTGAAAGTATAAGCTACAGCTAGCTAGCACTGCAGTGCATAAAATGTGGTAAGTAGTTGACTCCGAGAGAGACACTAGTTGAACAGTTTTGAACAAGTGAATTTCTTCACAAATGAAGGAGAAACGAGAGCGCGAGAGTGATAGCTATGTTTCTCACTTTCATTTACTTAGCTAGAGAATGCAGCTAGTTAGTTTAGCCTACGCAAACACCCGGCTCAAACAGAGAGGGATGCTATGTTAGCTTGCTGGCTATTGCTATCCAACACTAGAACTCTTTCAAGTCAAGGTAGCTTTTGGTTTTATAAATGTATTGCCACCAGGTCCCGCCGGTGTAATTGCTAAACTGCTTGCTGTTGACTGTACACTATACTGCATGATTGTAATGGGTTTACTAACGCGTTATTTCTAGTAGGTATGTTGACTATGACGTTAATATGGTGACAACAATGTAGGATGTGTGTAGCGGTTAGCGTTTATGATATGGTTTGGCTTGGAAAGGTTTTTCGCCTGGTCACAGACAGCTGATGTGTTCTGCACTGAAGTCCACAAACAAGGGGAACTAGTGAGATGTAGATGTGAGAAAGAAGTATATGATGAAATGGATCATGCTGTTTGTATGTGGCTGCTATGAAAGGGTACTGTGTTAAACAGAATGTAACAGGGATAAACATACCTGAATTTGTCCAATTTTAAACTCATTTGCAACTGTTGGACTAATGATTACACCCTAGATCAGCTAGATGCTGGCAAGAGTGTGCAAGGCGGTATTGAATGTGTCAATGTCTGTCACCTACTCAAATTTCTCTCGACCTGTGCACCTGTATTGTAAACTTCCATTCATAGGCTAGGTTGTAGCAACCTCATGATGTGCATAGGGAACATGTGAGTATCATGTACTGTGGTAGCCTAAACCTGTCGCTGTTACATTGAGCTGGTTGAATGGAATATGAATGACAGTCATCCAATATGCTGTAATAGAAATATGGTCATGAAAATTGTCCCCCTCATCTTAAACAGCACGACAACCACTGGAATGCACTCTGCTCTGGGTTACACAGTCTACAGTAAATCAATTCAGGAGACATTGCATAATATTTTGAGTGTTGCTGACAAAAAGTTTGAAATAATGACCTGCTTGTTATCTACTGGTCTGCACTAGTCTCCCTCTCTCACTCCGGTGCCTAGAAAAACACAATAGGCAAAAAGCGACTCCATAACAGTGAGCGTCATACACTGGTTGTGACACTGATGATTTGAAATGACCTATCCAGATGGAATGTAGTAAACCATAAACAATATCTGCGGAATAGTGTAGCCCAAACGACACCACCGCGATTGCTCCATAGGTCTGATTGTCTCAACTTTGTCTCGATGTTTAACGACAAGCTTGTTTCCGAGCGCTGTGTTGAATGTCATCTTTATGGATGTAACAGGTGCTGTCGCTCTTTGACTGAGAGACGAGAGAGGAAATATTAAACATCTCTCTTTCCCTTAAGCGTCGTAGATGTAAACTGCAACACTCAAGAGGGTACAAGTTCTTGATGTAATCTGAACCGGGAATAAATTATACACGGCAGCAGCACAGAGGGAACGTTGCCTCAGCCTGTCTCCTCTTGTCGTTCCCTTTTTCAAACACACAACCTAAAGTTAGACATCCTTGAGGTTTCTGCCACTTGATGGAAGGTGAACCATGAATAATGCAAGGAAGAGGGAAAACTCAGTCTGGGTCTTTTTATAGCCCAGGTCCTGCGCCCACCGCACCACGTTAGCTCTAGCATGCCGCTAACCTCTCAGATCTGAAGGATCAAGAAATAGGAACGGTAGAAAACAACATAAAACTGCGACATAGAAAAGGATGACGTCTATTTTCAGGCGGCGGGCGGCGAGGAAAAAGAGCCTGGTTGGATATATAGCTGTTATTGCTATGTTACAGTATTTAGCGTAACATTCGGGTGGGCATGCAGATGTAGATATGATTTCTCGCATTCACCCTTTTCTTCGTTCAATACCGGTTGTGTTGAACCACTGCGTTGAGGCCTTGATTAAAATGACAAACCTATTATCCTCAAGTGTCAGGGAATGTCAAATCATGGCGTTAATCAGTGAACACAGGTCTCTTGTTTCACTCGTGTATTTTCAACCATGCTTTATGTACACATAATGACAACTGCAACTGCTTGAATGTGTTTAAAAAATCCTCTCACATTTCAACTATGATTGATTGAATCAAGTCTAGTATACAGTGCTTTCAGAAAGTATTCACACCCCTTGACTTTTTCCACATTTTGTTGTTACAAAGTGGGATTAAAATGGATTTAAATTTTAAAAAAGGTCATCAATCAATTTTTTTTTTTTTAAGAATATGCATAATAAACACTATCTTGATTTAAATTAGTAATCAACCCATGTTAGAATCACCTTTGGCAGCAAGTCTTTCTGGGTAAGTCTAAGAGCTTTGCACACCTGGATTGTGCAATATTTGCACATTCTTTAACAAAAGTGTCTGTCAAGTGTCTGTCAAGCTCTGTCAAGTTGGTTGTTGATCATTGCTAGACAGCCATTTTTAAGTCTCGCCATAGATTTTCAAGTCAATTTAAGTCAACTGTAACTAGGTCACTCAAGAACATTCAACGTCATCTTGGTATGCAACTCCAGTGTATATTTGGCGATGTGTTTTAGGTTATTGTCTTACTGAAAGGGGAATTTGTCTCCCAGTGTCTGTTGGAAAGCAGACTGAACCAGTTTTTGGTTTCTTTTTATCCTAACTGTCGGAAGTGTGCGTACTGGTAGCGAAGTCAGGTGCAGGAGAGCAGAGATTTGTGAACAGGCACACAGTTTTTATTTAGGCAAAAGTGCAAAACGTGCAAAACAGTCACAAGAATTATGTTTAACAATAAACATCTTCATGAAAAATAACACGGAAAAAACAAGCCAGTCTGGCGCGTCAACAATACACACGTAACACAAACAATCTTACACAAAGACATGATGGGGAACAGAGGAATAAATACATGTAGATTGATTGGGGAATGAAAACCAGGTGTGCAGGAAACAAGACAAAACAAATGGATACATGAAAAATGGAGCGGCGATGGCTAGAAACCCGGTGATGTCGACCGCCGAACGACGCCCGAACAAAGAGAGGAGCCGTGACACTAACAAACTCCCTAGTCCTTGTCGATGACAAGAATACCTAGAACATGATGCACCCACCACTATGCTTGAAAATATAAATTGGTACTCAGTAATGTGGTGTTTTGGATTTGTCCCAAACATATTCAGGACATGAAGTTAATTTCTTTGTCACATGTTTTGTATGTTTTGGCTTATTGCAAAAAGGATGCATGTTTTGGAATATTTTTATTCTGTCAAAGTTTTTTAAATATTTTTATTAAACCTTTATTTAATTAGGCAAGTCCGTTAAGAACAAATATTTATTTACAATGACTGCCTACACCGGCCACACCCGGGTGACACTGGGCCAATTGTGAGCCGCCCAATGGGACTCCCAATCACGGTCGGTTGTGATACAGCCTGGATTCGAACCAGGGTGTCTGTTAGGACTGAGATACAGTGCCTTAGACCGCTGCGCCACTCGGGAGCCCAAATTAAGTTAAGGGGTGTGAATACTTTCTGAAGCACTGCACCTTCAGAAGGTACCTTCTTGAGAGAAACATTTAGAAAAATGTTCAGGAACTTTAAATGGGTCGTGGTAAAGGGAGGGATTAGCGGCGAAACGTAGCTTCTCAGCTTGGCGGAGATACAGGTATAAAAACAGGGGATTAGGTGGAAATGGTGTCTTTTTGCCCAGGTATGGCAATTAGGAGTGGCGGTCCTAAGCCGGAGCCCTGGAACGGGCCCCTGTGTTGGGCTAATACTCATCCAGTTCTGCCTGTTGACTCCACAGAAAAGAGGCTTCAGCCAGGGATAATGAAAGGAGTGCTGTGTCGCGTTACCCTGGACGACATAATTGAGCTTTGTTCAACATCCGCAGTCCCTCTCCTCCACCACCAATGCACCTCCACTGTCTGGGGCAGCTGCTCGAGAACCACTCTTTTTCACGACAAGAGGCACCCAGCCAGTCAACACAGTGATTATTTAACCAATCCCCCCCTTAACAAAAACACCACAGGTTTGGGCCCTTAATGGTGACATAGACAGAGATGAGGGCCGAGTGTGACTGGGAATTGTTTAGTGCGAGTGGTATTGAGGCCAACCACTAACGCGGATGTTGGGGGCAATAATTAAATTGATAACACAGGGCCATTATGGGAATTAATATCCTTGGTTATTAAACAGACATCTCCCTTAATGCTGTGCTATTATGCTGCCCCCCCACCCTCCCTTATTTAATTTGATTTAATGTTTCCGTTTTTACCTCAAGAATATTGTCTTACTGAATCTGTCTCTGTATCCCCAGGCAAATTTGGGGGTGGTAATCTTTGTGTATTATAAATAACAGCTCTCTACCAGGGATGAAAGGCAGTGGCTCCCTCTTTTTTTTCTCCCTCACTCTTCCTCTCTCCCAGCCTGCCTGCTACTCATCTATGCTTAGCACGGAGCTTGCAGCATGTGTGAGTGTGGCTGGAATTCATATGAACGTCTCGCTGCGGGGGGAAAGGGGGCAAGTCATTGATATGTGCAGGACGACTCTGATAAACAGCCTGCGCCGGCGAGCGTTCGCTTGATACATTTGATTGAAAAAGAAGTGGGGGGGATGTGAGTGAAACAAAGGAATAGGGGCTTAAAAACAGGGATTGAATAGCAGAGAAAGTGCCTGGCTTTTGACCTGTCGCTACCCCAGACACACACACACACACCTCAGAACGAGCACGCCTAAGTATTAAGCACCACACACATAATCTGTCACTAGATTAGACGTGTGTGTGTGTGTCAGTGAGTAGACAAACACGGTCTGGACTATTAACAAATGGATGTGGTGTTTGTTTTTTATGAATTCCATTAAAATATACCCAGAGCTGTGATGGCGTTCGTTTTGCATTTAGTTTATTTTTCCTATCCCTTTGTTTTATCTTGCGTCAATCTCCCCCTCACGCTGTCTGATGCGTCGACAACTGCCTGGCTCGCCTGGTCCTAATGGGCTGGAAACGCCTGTGAAAAAGACCCTCGCCTCACCGCACAGCTCGGGCACTCGGGGAAAGAATACCAAAATGAAAACGCCAGCAGAGCCAGAGGCGTCTCACAGCCACTTATGGCTGGATTAGGATCATCTACCGATGTGTCATCTAGATGTCGCTCGCATTATTACAGCTTTGTTCACAATGACAAGGGCGGGAGCACGGAGGGGGGCAGGGGAGGCAGTGCACCCCCCCTCCCCCTACCCACATGTTGTGATATCAGCCTCTGGATGTAACAATGCCTGGTTTCTTTCATATCATCAAATGTTTTTCCCCTTGTATTTATGAGGCAAAGAACAGCTAACCTTAGCCACCACTAAAGGATAGATCGGTGGAAGAATCCAAACAAGTGCAAACGCCACTGTCAATTAAGATTAATCATCATTATGCAAATGTTTTGGCAGAGCAGTGTCAACACCTGACTGAGATCTCTATTAAAAAGCATTGAGCGAGGCAAATAGACTGACAGCTTGAACCCCCCCCCTCTTCCTCCCTCTTTCTCTCCCTCCCTCTCTGTTCTCCTTGTCACATTGTTGGCCCCCTCTTTTGACAAATACCTTAATCTGACTGTGTGCGCACGTGGGATGGACGGTATGCGTGGTTCTTAGGGCCCCGAGTGAGGGACGCTCCAGAGGGGGAGACTAATGGGGCTAGCTCCCCCAGATAGGCCTCTCAGCCTCTCCATTCCCAGGAACATTGAGGACAACTCTTCAATTATAATTTATTTTATGGTGACCCTTCCTGCTCCAATGCCGCCACCTCTTTTCCTCTCCTCTGTTTGCCCCTCTATGCGCGAGCATCATCTCAAGTTGTTCTAAGATTGCTATGGAGGATGGAGAAGATGAAAGGAGATGAAGAAAGAGGGCAATGTTCCTGGGTGTCGGCGGAGAGATATTTGTGGAAGCAGTAAGATGTAAGCGCAGCCGTCTCTCTTTTTGGATTCAGTTTATTTATTTTGATTTGATTCTTTGTTTTGATGAGCTGACATGTAATGTTAATAATAATGTGTGCAATAGTAGGAAAGCCTTTGTCAACTCCATGCAGGAATAAAGAGATTTGAAGGACAATTTCTAAATGTTTCCATACTGTTCATACATGAAGGTGGATTCATATTTTAAAATGTAGATTATTCAAACCCTAACCAAACAGATGACTAAACCTCAGTTTGTTGTTTTTGTTGGTTTGGCGATTCAGTTGAGTACACTGTTTTAATGGTGTTACTAGTGCTCGTTTCAGGTGGTTTTTAATGCTGTCGTCTAGCGGGGACCCCTGCGTCGAGGGCCGCTCATGTACAGAACTATGATGTAGAGCCAGCCGGGTCAGCTGGCGAGGTGAAAAAGTTCAGATTTATACGAGGCGCGCTGTAACAGCTCAATAACGCAGGCCTGTAATCTACTCCCGTTTCAAACACAGGTCTGATTTACGAGCCAGCACGCCACTCCAGCGCCCGAAATTAGGTGTTCAGCATATGTTTTGTTGACATAAATTTGAAATTTATTGCCGTTGTCAAAACTGACTGTTGGACAAAGTTGCTTATTAACTGAGTAAATGGTTTGAGAGAGTTTTATGTCAGCTTCCTTAATGACTACAGTTAGTCTGTTTCAAACTAGACCCCACTCCCCCCCCCCCATCTTCTGTTTCAGCAGCAAAGCAAGAAAGCAGCTGGTCATGGGGTGGGCCTGAGGTGTGTGTACAAGTGTGTTTGTGTGTGTGCATAGGGAGGGAGTTAGTCCTGAGGGGACTGGGAGCTGCCACAGTTCACACATAGAGAGGAAAGGGAGGGCAGGGGTCTTACGTGCGGTTACATCTGGCGGAGGTGTCAGAGCTCCTTGGTCAGAAAGTAGAACTTATAATAATTGCGCAGTCGTTTCGGCTTTTTCCCCTCTGTCCACCGGCACCCACCCCCATATCATCTGCTTTTTAGCCAGGCTAATGGACGCACGGGACAGGAGACTGTTAGCCCAAGCCCCAAGGAAGGGCTGCTGACTGCCACTGTGCAAAATCTCCAGCAAAGGTCACTCCGAGTTTCTGCTGCCTGTAAAATTAAGTAGCCGTAAAAAGAAATGCTTCCATAAAAAACACAAAGTTAATGGTAATATTAACGTTGTTGCTTTCTGTCATTAACTTTTTTGCGGAGGGTGGGTTGGGTTTCATTCAAAGTAGTTATCCGTTTTTCTTGGCAGTGTTCACATTTATGTAATGCTACAGTACATTATAGTTTTATTTTAGGCAGGTTGCCTTACATTGTGTAGGTATTCTTAGCTTTCCCAAAAGAATCGCTACACTAGTGATTATTCCGTGACAATTGCAATAGCCCTGCCTGACTGAGCGTTCTCAATTGCCCAGCCTAATTTGGTTTGAAACACATGCCTCCTTAAGCTCCATAGCGAAGAACAGACGTAGCATGTTGCAACTATTCCCTAGTACCCTAAATATACAGCGCCCTATAAACCACTGTCAGTCTGTTAGAAACACCATCAGGTTCCTGTCTGCTTCAGACGAACCGGTCCTCAGTTAGATTCAGCTCCATCTCTCCAGATGGACAGCAGCCTCCCGTTTCCCACACCTCCCTCCTCTCCATGCATTTAAGGTAGAGTCAGTACACATGCTCCTCTCTCTCCAGCCCTTGCAGTCCCCTTAATAAGTCCATCTATTTCTTCATCAGCGTGCTGTACCAGGGGACAATGGCCAGATTGAGGGGCTACAACAAAAGGCCTTTGAAAAGCCTCCCAGAGTGTGTCCCCTACAGTAAGACGTTGTGCCTGTGTGCATCAGTCAGGGTCCCCAAGGTGCGCGGACCCCTGGTCTTTTCCCAGCTCCTCTCTCCTGCCTCAGCCGCTCACCCGTCCTCGTCTTTTGAAGTGGCCCCTTTTTATTTTTGGAGGCGTTTACAGGCCTATTTAATTACTTACAGCTTGCCTAAGGGCTTTGCTGCCTCATTCTTTCTTTTGTTTGTCGAGGTCTCTCCCCGAATCCTACTCTGTTAAGACAGCCATCAGGATTTTGGAAGGTTTTTCGCTATTTTTATCGGGGGGGTTTCTCTCACGCCTCTATCTTTGTTCATTTTCTCTCCCTCTCCTTACCCTCAGTCCTCAAAACTGTTTTCCAGTAATCTTTATTGAATTTACACCAGACATCCTCGCTTCATAACTCTTGCCACCATCGTCACAGACGTCCTGATTTCAGTCGCAGCACAAAGGAGTTGTAAATCAATTTTAATTTGGCGAATGACATCAATCAATCGTCAGTTTGATACCCAACATCCTCAGCCCTTTTGTGAGACGCGAAGATGGATCGCTGTGTCAAGTTTATGAAGTTTAGAAGATCTCCCTATCAAGGGTATTGTTTCCCCAAGAACTGGCACACTAAGACTATTGTTTCCGTCATCTGATGTGATACCAAGACACTTCAGCTTGAAGTGCTCTGATTATCACCTCATTCAGACATACAATGCATTAGACAAAAAAATTGCTCCTCACCTGAACATTAATATAAAAAACTAATTTAGTGCATAGTTTTCACTCACATTGTAACGGCAGCCTTCCTCCTCTTCGTCTGAAGAGGAGGTGTAGCAGGGATCGGACCAAGACGCAGCGTAGTTCGTGTTCAACATGTTTAATAAAAGACGATAACGTGAACACTACACAAATACAAAATAACAAACGTGGCAAAACCGAAACAGTCCTATCTGGTGCAAAGAACACAAAGACAGAAGATAACCACCCACAAACCCCAACACAAAACAAGCTACCTAAATATGGTTCCCAATCAGAGACAATGACAAACACCTGCCTCTGATTGAGAACCATATTAGGCCAAACAACAAACCCAACATAGAAACACAACATATAGATAACCCACCCAACTCACGCCCTGACCACACTAAAACAAAGACAAAACCAAAGGAACTATGGTCAGAACGTGACACACATCCTTTTTACATAACATTTTCTCTCAGCTTTCGACTCAGTTTCGTAACATTCGTTTTATTTGTGCACAAATGGAATTGTGAGAACTGTAGCATATGTCTTTGTTTCCCATTCTGAGACCTACAGCATTTGGCGCAGAGGTGCAAACAATGAGCTAATTACTTTTCTGGTAACAGTTACAGAATGCTGTAAGTATGCTAATAAAAAGACATGTTTAACAAATTGCCAGTGGTCTTTGAGCTCCGGCGAGGCCCACTTAAGCAAGAACATCAATAAAACAATAAAGGGCTTACCTGCTAGGGGTGAATTCTTTGACATTTGATGGGGGGGTAGTGAACAGTGGTTTGAAGTCGTTCTGTGTGTGTGTGTGGACTGTCAAGCCATTCTTGACCTACTTATCTCTTCCTTGAAGGATGAAATGTGTCCTAAAGTTAAGTGTGTGGGTACGTGCGTGCACGTCTTTCTCAAGTTAATTGAAGCTATCTGTAAAAATTACAATTTGTTTGTCAATCTGTGTGCCCTTTAATTGCTTCAGAACATATTTAGATATGTTTGAACAAAAGCCTGTTTTGGTTCTGCCCCTGGGTGTTTGAGGTTTTTGCAACAGATTGAGTTGTCAAGGTTCCTACCGCATCTCCAAACTGAAATCTTCCAATAGGTTGTCTTTCGGTCCTGTCGACGGTTGTGTAGTTATCTAACCCCCAGTTTTCTTTTCTGTGTAATTAAAGATTGACCCTTGGTTTAGGTTTGACCCTCTGGGCCACAACCATGTAGCCCTGCAGTACGTTGGTTCAACGCAGGCCTTTCAGCTTTAAAAGCACCAACATGTTTTCTTTCAGGCGGCAGCCATTTTGACTTAGCGTTAAAGGAGCCATTCCCATAACAAAGTTATTATATAATAGGAATTGACAACGGGACTCAACTGGCGCGGCATCATAAACGGTCGTAACATCATAAAGGATCATAACATTAACCTGCTTGCCTTTTACGTCTCTGTGTAAATCATCGTCCACTTTATAGGACCTAATCCATCCACTACTCTTGAGTTCTGTGATGAGTATGCATGCTCGCCACGGTAACACCTCCGGTGGAATAGCATTTAGTGATTTATAGCTAGAGTAAAGTAAAGTTCCGATGCTGTCTTGCTATTTTTATTTACGTTTACTGTTATGTTTTGATGTGCTAATTAATGGTCGGTGACATAGTCTTTTAAGATAATCTGAGAAGCAAAGTGTTTGACAATACGAGGATATCATTGTGAGCAGCACAGTATACAGGGATGTAGGCAGCTGAATGGCAATTCACAGGTTTCATTCATAAATGTATATATCTGTCTGATTTTACATTGATTGTGAAATCCGGACAATGTCCTGATGATATGTTTCTTTCTCATCTTTACAGGAAGCTGCACAGCGGAATGAAGACCTATGGATGTGAGCTTTGTGGGAAACGCTTTCTGGACAGCCTACGCCTTAGGATGCACTTGCTGTCTCACTCAGGTAAGAATCAGCACATTCTACACTATATTAGAACATTACATAATGGAATTTAATATTGGCTGTATAATGTACAGGCTTGATACGGAAATGGGATATCTAGTACTCGTGCATATGATTTAATGAACTGATAAAGACCTATAACATTGGATCTATTTCAGGATTTACATCGGGCTGCAGTGGTTTTAAATCAACGTTCAGTGGAGATATTGGTCCCATTGGTTATGGCCTGGGCCATGACATTAGCCGTCTAAAAGCCATGTAATTCAACACACAGCGTCTATTGATCCAGCCAGGCTGACACTCTGTCCACGGACAGCCTGTGGATTCAGGGGCCTACTTAGCACAGTTGGGCATTTTTTTTTATTGGACTTCTTTTTTTAATAGGGAACTGAACTCGTCTCCTAAGGCCTTAAGTGCAGATGGATTTTAGACTGTCTGTAAAAGCCATGGGACTCTGGGTTGCCTGTTGGTCAACCCCAACCATGTGTGGGTCTCCCCTTACCCCGCCACGTGTTGGCCTGATCTAACCTCGGGCCCACCCGGACTACATATACCACTACGTATGTTTCTACGTGCTGTACAACCATTTGATTCTCCTTCCACACTGTAAACACAACAGTCAATCAGTCAGTGAAGTGTTTTTTTGTTTCTCTCCCATTCTTTGTAAATGAGATATGTCATGTCACTGTTGTTTGTTCTCCCACAGTCATGTATGAAGGACTTTTGAAAAAACAAAATATCTCAATTAATGCCGGAGTCTGGGGCCCCGGGATGTAGTAACACACGTTTTGATTTGTCGCAGTGGCGTCTCTCCCGCCATGTTGCGGTGCGGAGATGAATGAATCCTCATGCTGTGCCGGTGAATTGGCTCTGTGCACGACTCAGCATGTAAAAAGCCTGCTTTAAGGAAATATATTATGTTTAATTTAGAATCCCCTTCCAAATCCCCACGACAACACACTTGCTACTCAGAGAACACAAACACATTTCTTGTTCGACATCCATAATAAAAAGCATGTCTGTATTAGAGCTGGCCGTGACATTTCTGAATACAACAGTGTAATAACTCCAGTGCAGGTCGGAGACCCCAACACATTCTCCCAGCCTCCCTAGTTTCTCAGATTCTAGAGCCAAAATGCCATGACCTTAAAGAGTTTCTTCTTCTCTTGGAAAGTCAGCAGAGTTTGCCTTGTGCTGTAGCCTCCAACTCCTGCTGCGACAGTAAGATGGTGCATGTAATTAAACAATCCTTGGGGGAAGAATTATTGTGTGGTGGAAGTTTTAAAGTGAGTCCGGGTAATCCCGGGCTCAGACGCGTCTCCTTGCCTCAAAGAAAGACTGGAGAAGACTTCAAAAGAGGGTTCTACTACATCTCGCCTAGCTCCCCAGCACCAGTGGAAACCAGTCTTTAGCAGCTAGGCTGCATAGTAAAGGATGACCTGGTTGGCCTTAGTTTCCCCAAACTGATTGAGTTCAGGTCTGGTCTGCAACATAATTAACCAAGTCATTCAGCAGATTATTGGTTCAATCATCAGAGTTGTGAATCATGACTAGCACATTCCAGTGCAGCGGTTACTAAACTATAAAGTTGACTGCTTTCAACAGGTGAGGGAGTGGGTGAATACTCTGGCCTGACAGATGGATGTTGGCTCAAATTCTTGGTCAACCTCCATAAATACTCTGTAATTCATCGAAGTTGTCATTGAGTGTCAAGCTAAAAAGGAAAATGGCAAACATGGCTGGCAGCGTCGCGAAGACAAAAGGATAATCGTCTGCCTGCCTTTTTACAAACATTTGAAACTCTAGGAAGAACCACAAGAAATGATTCCCCTCACAAATGAAGAGTGAGTAAAGGATGTGGGCATTGTATTTTTAGCTCCACCTCCAAAACTTTTGCGGTCCTAGCTTGCTTGACGCACAATACCAACCTGTGCTGTGTACACGTCAGTGTTGACACATTGGAGGTTTGGTCTGGCGTAAAGCAGACAAGTGCTTCTATCAAGACAGCAATGGTTTTGGGGAGACTAGTGATGAGCCGAAGCCCTTTGATTATTTATTTATTTATTTTTACCTCAGACTTTCAAGTCTTTTTTTCCCCATCCTGGCCTCAGTGTCTGCCTCGATTTTTATCATCTCTCGCTCTAAAATGACACATTACAGGCCCCCTTCCTCTCCCCCTCTACCCACCACCACCACCCTTCACCTAGCCTCAGACATACAGAGAGAGAAAGAGAGATGGAGGGGAGGAGGAGGAGTGCTTGTTGGTATGCACAGTGTACTGTGTGTGATGTGTACCATTTCAGCCGTCGCTGCCCCTCCCTGCTCAACTCCGCCAGTGCAGCCTGTCTCTCTCGCCTGCTCTCATTCACTGCGTGTGCTTGTTTTATCGGAGACTTGGCGGCTCGCCAGTCTGGGCTGCCTGCCACAGCAGAGGGTACAGTATGTACAGTGAGTCTTGTGCCAGTTTCTTTTTTTCTTTTTTTTGCATTTGTTATGAGTGGAGATTATTTATATTTTTTTGCCGTGGTGTTGGCTGATCCCTCGGAGAGAGGAGGGTACCTGTTGAATGAGGGAGTCTGGTGGTACCGACGCAGTAAGCTGATTAGGGGGCCACTGGTGGGCTTGGGGCCCGATAAAGGAATGGCATGTGCCGGTGTTTTTCCCCAGGTTAATGTCACCTAGGAGCCGGGGAGGGGGTGGCAGGTCTGCCTGGAGGAACAGTGACTCAGAGTTTTGGGATGGGAGAAGCTCTGGCCCATTCAGGGGTGTGATGTGAAATGCCATGGTATCCCTGTTGGTTGAGTGTTGTGGAATAGTCTTGGCCCACAAATACTTAGATGATTCATAGAGCTTATTCAGATTGAAGAGTTCTAGCAGAGGCACTGCGATGAGATTGACATAATGTATACATAAATATATATAAAGCATATACTTACAACTATTCAGCAAGCAACTTTTCATCTTAACCATATTACAAACTTGAATAATGCAACAGTTCACAAGCATGTGAAGACAATTAATGGTTTATTTTCTCATCCCTACACTCATTACATTTTAGCTTCAAGACAAAAGCCCTCTAGCTAAAACTAAACATGTCTTCATGAAGTATGTTAGCCTATCAAAAGTGAATGATTACCACGCCAACCTTAAAACATTAGAACAAACCAGGCTTCATTTTTATAAATATCATGGAAATCATCACGTGGTAAACAAATTGCATCTGAAAACGCGCGAGTTGACATCAGCTGTTTTACGTGGCTGATTTATTTATTTTTTAAACTACGGCGACAATTTCACAATGTAAAGTAACTGGCTGTTACTGCAATTTCATTTAAAAACTCAATAAACAAGTCTCAAATGTAAGGAAAACATCTATACATTTCAGATATTTCAAAAACATTGCTCTGCAATTAGGATTTTTACTGTAGGGGTGTTGGGCTCAGAGACAATTATGTTTACACTGCCCTGCTCGGAGGGAGATGACTCTCGAGGAAGGAAGTTTACATTACAGTAATGTCTCTTGAGAATCTCTCGAATCTCCTTAACTCTCGTCAATGTGAAAAGAGCCAAAGTTAAATTTTGAAAGCACATCGGTTATTTTTATGATGAGAATTTTCTCTTCCCAACCATGGCTGTTCAGGCTCGGTCAGTGGAAAAAATACGGTATGTACCATCAAAGTAAGCGCTAATCCTCTGTTTACAGTACATAACCATCCGAGAGTTAGCAGATTAACCAGATGTATAGGCAGTCAAGTGGCACTCACACACACACACACACACACACACACACACACACACACACACACACACACACACCGAACATAGTCATTCAAAAAATACGCATGCATGCACTCAGAAACACACTACATCCAATCGATGAAACCCTGCTATGATCATTAATGCCGGTGGACTACCAGGAAAAAGGAGGCATGCCACCTGTTTTGGGGTTGCCAGATATTTCTGCGATGGCTCACTGTTTGTCCCACCACCCTGGGGATTCTTACCCTGGGGATTCTTCAACTCCCATTGCTAGCATTGCATCGCCTCTCCTGTTGGTCTTCCTGCTCTGACCCTTACTTGTGTTACAGTGTTAAACGTTAATGCTCCCTCCCCCATGGTTGTCTTAGACCTGTACCATGTCACCAAGCTGACTGTAAATATCAATATCATTGGGTTGCCATTACAGCACAGAGAAGCCAAGGGCCAAGATCTCGGCTCCCCCCCTCCTTCCTGCCCCCCCACCTCAAATCAACCCTGACATAGTTAACTCTCAGTGCACCTGACTAACACCTGCTCCCACTTCTCTGTGTGCACCATATAAATGGCTAAAGCATTAAGACATTGAAAAATGTGAGGCATTTGAAAAAGCGAGTGCTGTGGAGGGGAGGAGAGGGAAAAAGACAGAGGGGGAGGAGAAAAGCCCAGGGGAAGGTGTTCCCTCCCTTGCTGTCTCTCTCGCTGTCTCTCTCTCTCTCTTTCCCTCTGCATCCCACTCTCTCTGTTTCATTCTCCCTTTGCTACTGCTCTCTCCTCCCTCTCTTTCACTCACACGCTCTCCTCCCTCATTCACTTTCTCTCTCTCTCCTTCCCTCTGCCTCACTCTCTCTCTTTCACTATCCCTCTGCCACCATTCTCTCTCCTCCCTCTCTTTCACTCTCTCTCTGTCTCTCTCCTATCCATCTCTCTGCTGTCGGAGCAGAGAGTGAGGAGTGGAGCTGCTTGGCGGAGCTCTCTTGGCCCCGCTCCAGCTCTTCCCTCACTGATGACATCATGGTTGTGCCGGCAGGTCTGGATGTTCTGCCAGCATTCCAGTGCATTTATGATCGCTCGCAGATGTGTGTCCAGGAACATACTGTACCCAAACCATAAATTAATTAAACTTGACTGCCTTCCAAGCCACATATTCCAAAATAGAGAAGGGCCTTGCGACTTGAGACAGGGAAGGGGGAAGAGGAGGAGGGAATAGGGGGATGTTGTGGAGGGAAATCTCTGTTAAAAAGTTCAGGAGAAAAGAATGACTATGGAAAACAATGACCAGTGATTTACATGTATATTTTTCACAACAGCTAACACCATAGTCCACCGCCGCCACTCCTTCCCTCCATCCCTCCCTCCAGTACATTAGCACAGGATGACAGACAGCGTGGATAAATGGGCTGAGCTTCTGTTTGGCCGCGTGCCCTAACTCCTTTCTGGGGGTTTAAACCCATAATACTTTCCCTGACCTGTTGATGTACATTAAACCCCTATTTAAAACAACACTTGAATTATGTGGGGCATAAATCTGCCTACATTATACAGGTCCAGGAGAGATTATTGGGTCCTTGGTCGTAATGGCCTCAGTAATTGTCTGGCAACTGGATGGAACCAGTTAAGACATCCATCCATCTGGAATGGGACTTGACTGGGAATAGTGTTCCCTCAGTAAACTGTGCCCTTTTAGCCGGAACTCAATGTACTTACCTGGCTGCACTCTATAAGCCTTTGAAAAAAGTGATGGTCTATCTAGGCTGTACACTATGTGAGAGGGATGGCCTAGGCCCCTCAAACTCCACTCTGGACCTCGAAGCCAGTTCCACTGCATTTTTTCATTGTTCCCCTCTAATCAGGCACTGATTTAGACCTGGGACACCAGGTGTGTGCAATTAATTATCAGGTAGAACAGAACCAGCAGGCTCCGGACCTCGTAGGGTAAAAGTTGAGTACCCCTGGCCTAGGCTGTACTGGACATAATGTGAGAGGTGACACTTTTGGCAGTGAGTCATCTATCATTAAGCCATGACAGCACTGTGGATGTGTATTGATTATCTTAAGGTTCTTGACTATTCCACCAGTAGGTGAGGCGCAAGTGTTTGTATCATTTTAGTAAATCATTGATTACTACTGAATGTTGTGTCAAAGTTAGCTCACTATCTAAATTGGATCCTGTTTTAGTAGCCTGCTATATTATGTGGTACATTTTTAAATCTGTGTGTTTTGACTGTTCTTGTACCATTCATTGAATTCTATGTCTAGTACTACATACAAACATCACCTAGAACGTGTTTCATTCTGTTGGCTAAAAATGCATTTAGCCCCGGCCTTAGATCTTCGCAACGAGGTCAGTTAAATCGAGTCAACATATTCTCAATGATTTACGATGCTTTCAACTTCACAAGTAGCGCCCATCGAATTACATCGCCGACATGGCATTTTATTTATACGATACAATACGAAATTCTAAATCGTCTTGTCCGTTAACAGTCCTTTTGTAAAAACATCTCTGGTGCACCAAAACAAACCTCAAAAGGAAGCTCCCAACTAGCTCATAATACCCCTGTAGGAAGAAAGGATCTGGATCTTACTTTGTCAGGGTATTGCCGCTTTAAATCCCTTTGGTTGCTAAGTAGCAAGTGCCCCTGTGCTCTAATGGGCTGATTTGGTATTCAGCTCGATGCCGGCTCTTATTTTTGTATGCGAGACAAAGTGTTTTGATGGAGGGTGATTGCGGCAGTGTCTGGAGGCTGTTTTTCAGTTTTATGGGCTGTACAGTACACTGTGTGCCTTTCTAAAACAGAACACATCCCATTGAATTTTGTATTTGCTTCATTTTTTTCTCCCTCTGAACTGCTCCTGTCAGAGACGAGGAAAAGAGGTGGGGGCGGGGATGTCCCTCACGGGTTCAGGGGAGAGAGAGACTGAATGGAAGTGCAGCTCTTATTCCTATAATAGTGAATGTTGCTCAAACGGCTGGACTTTGCTTGCTCTAGGTATTTTATTTTGGGAGTAACTCTTTAGTGGAAGATCCCTGACAACGGCTCAAATAGGGAAGGGCAGGCACAATGGATTTGTCAGAATGACGCAGCCATTTATTTATTTGTTATTAGTGATAATCATTCTTTCCATTAAGCAATTCAGAGGAATGCCATACAGAATGATGAAATATAATGATAGCATCAACACTGATCCCTTAAATGTCAACGTTGTCCCCTTTACAAGACATGGAAGTTGATATTCAGGAAGTGATGTGAAGCAGTCATGATTAGTCAGAATAATACTTGCAAGGAAAGCCAGCAACGGAAACAACGGTTACGGTCAAAAGTAATTGCAATTGAGAGGTGATTTATTATTGTTAGAAATTTTGGTCCCGCTTTAATTTACATTCAGCTTATAAAGGCATCATAAAGCCTTCATAATCCCTTCATAAACACTACATAAATGTGTAACAAAGCACCTATAACTATGTCATGGTTTATAAAGGGTTCATAAATGTGGCGTAACTGTGACATAATTACCAATGTCAAATGTGACATAACCCACTGTGTTGAATATGATATAAACATGTGCTTTATGAAGGATGACATGTTGTGCTGAAAGATGTCACACGCTCTAAAGTTTAGTCATGTTAGTCACATTACACCTAATCTCATTCCCAGACAGGTCTAGTGGACCAACTCATCAAACTTGGCCTTCATTAGTTAGGGTTAGGTTTAAAAACACATTTTAAGAATAGAAATTGTGAGAATGGGCAGGGATAAGCAATCATTTTTACTGTGTTAAGTAGTGACAATAGTGACGATGACAAATACTTTACTGAGTGAGGTCACAAATACTTTACTCAGTTACACTCCCACTAAGGCCAACTCTGAATGGTTGATATCCCAGGTTTATATGTGCTGTGTGCAGTAGCCTGGGGACGACGTTACACCAAGAACCACTTTCCTTGATGAAAACCCCCAACCTAAACACATTGAAAGTGTCTATCTTCTGGAACCAAGTTACATGTTCCTTAGTACACAAACACGCATACAACAACAACGAGCCATACTGCACGGTGCTGGTCCCAGTCAGGTCTTTGACACAACAACAACGAGCCATACTGCACGGTGCTGGTCCCAGTCAGGTCTTTGACACAACAACAACGAGCCATACTGCACGGTGCTGGTCCCTGTCAGGTCTTTGACACAACAACAACGAGCCATACTGCACCGGTGCTGGTCCCAGTCCAGTCTTTGACACAACAACAACGAGCCATACTGCACGGTGCTGGTCCCTGTCAGGTCTTTGTACACAACAACAACGAGGCCATACTGCACGGTGCTGGTCCCAGTCAGGTCTTTGACACAACAACAACGAGCCATACTGCACGGTGCTGGTCCCTGTCAGGTCTTTGTCACAACAACAACGAGCCATACTGCACGGTGCTGGTCCCAGTCAGGTCTTTGACACATTCACCCGCTCCCCTGCTGAAAGATCAGCCACAACATGTTGGCAGCATTGTAACAGGTTGTAATTTAGACCTGGTCTCCAGCATGGGAACAGAAGAGGAATACCTGGTGAGGTCGTCTCAGGTTGGACTAATCCAAATCATCGTGGTTCTGACACGCACACAAACGCAAGCTTTGCAGGTCCATCAACCCATTTAAATACCTCACACAGTAGCATGTGGATCACGAGAGAACCTTCGTGTAGTGTCCTGTAATACTTAGTTTGGAGTGAGACACCTTTAGTCATTCATAACACATCCATAAAGACTCTATATTGCATGACACTGTACTTAATTTAATAATAACATGTACTTAAATGCCTTGTATCATATGACGCTGTACTTAATTTAATAATAACATGTACTTAAATGCCTTGTATCATATGACGCTGTACTTACTACTAAGTCAGACACCTTTGGTCATTCATAACATATACATAAAGACTTAATGATGTAAACACAAATGTTTTAAAACTCAGGGAATTATCACTAGCAGCTAAAACAAATAAACATTAAAGACATGTTTAAACCATACATTTCCTTTTATTTGTAAATGTTTAAAACAATACAAATACATGAAGTTTCAAAAAGTCTAGCAATGCAATTACATTGAACATTACACAGATCTGTGAATAGTGTAGCTTGTCTCTGAGCTGGCGTACGAATGGTTCTTGCCTCATCCTGCTGGAGGTGTACTGCATGTTGGTTCCAACCACAAAGTAACAACAAGGTTATCAGGTCTGTTGGGAAATGCCTTTGTCACACCATCTGGATAAGGGCATTTCTGTACTGTGACAGAAACTCTAAATGGGGAGATGGGGAACTCCATTCAATTCATATTATTATATTCCTCTTTCATTTACAAATCTCATGACGTGACTATGAGACATAGCTGTATCTAGGGGGAATTGTTTTTAGCTAGCAAAATTTAGACTACGTGGCAATTGCTGTGAAGTCACCGACATTATTTTAAATAACACAACTCAATAACCATTCATGACATATGAAAAATAATTCTCTTAACATTAACAATGATTCATATTTGTGCATATTTAAGTAACATTAGCATTAAATTTGGGCTTTAAAACATGTTCCAAGGTCAATTAAATGCCCGCAATGTGAATCACTATATATGGAATACATATTGGCTTCGAGCAAGGACTATTCTGGGTGCAGCAGTAAAAGGATTGTAGGGAATACTCAGTAGGTTCTGTAGAATGTATATATGGTGTCATTTCATGGGGCTCTGAATAATTCAATTGGCGGCCGAAACACATCACGTGCACTTACTGCACTACAGAAAACATGCTCAATGAATTAAAGGGCAACTACACTCAAAAGTTTAAGATTTTTCCCAGACCTCAAAAGTCATCCCCTGGTGTGGTTTAAGCATTGTTGTGAACACAGAAAATCCAATGTAGTTATTTTTCTATTTTAAAAAAAATTGGAAAAAAACTGGGGTAAACCAGAAAAACAATGGAAAATCCGAGGCCTGGAAAAACAAAACCAAGAGAACTGAATTCTGAGGAAAAAAAGTAAGCTAAAAATATGAATGGATTTTAAAAGTCCCTACCAAAATGTTTTGCTATGCATGACTGCACTTTAGAATGTGTGTCATCCTGCATCACAGCATTTTGGAGGAAGTTGAGGTCAAGTCCAATATTGACCATGGACCCGAGAGGGAAAGAGGTTGGGCCATCCAAGAAATGTTTTAGTGAAATATACACAATTTAGCAGACACTTATCCAAAGCGACTTACAGTCAGTCATGTGTGCATACATTTTTACGTGCGGGTGATCCCAGGAATCAAACCTACTATCCTGGCGTTGCAATGCTCTACCAAGATGCATGACAAGGTTATACATGCTTTGTGAAGCCTCGATTTAATATGATTAATAAAGCCTTTATTATGCGGTGCTTATGCCACCCTTTATAAAACACAGGTTTATGTCATATTTGACATAGTGGGTTATGTCACACAGTTATGCCACATTTATGAACCCTTTATAAAGCATAACATATGGTTATAGATGATTTGTAACACATTCATGTAGTGTTCATGAAGGCTTTATGATGCCTTTTATAAGCTGCACGTCATTTACAGCGGGACCAATCTTTTTATCAGCAGTAACATATTTGGAACTGCAGGCATAAGGAAACTTATGTTTAACTTATGGAAACTCAAGTTGCGTCCGCCTCCTGGAGTTATTGTATGTATTTGTTTGCATGTCACGCACACAGGCTTATTTTCCAGGCAGATTTGATGATTTGTTTGTTCATAGGGTTCTGTTTGTGTTCAAAGATCAAGGAATTGATATCAGCTATAATCTGTGGTTGCAAAGCAGTGGTATTGGATCAAACGGGGGAAAAGGGGGGGGGGGGGTAGCAATGCAATAAAAAGACCCAGGGAAGGGTAGTGGAGGGGGGCTAGGGGGAGCGCTTGGTTGTGAGAGAGGCTAAATTTAAATCGGAATTGGCCGACTTCCACAACCTTGCGGGCATTTTAATGAGTCATAATAACTTCATTTAAAACCAGCTGAGCAGAAAATAGTTTGGAGAGAAGCCTGTGGCCAGTATGGATTTGTGTTTTTGTCAGGCCCCACTACCTTTCATGGGCCAGAGAGCCACAGACACACGACGAACATGCGTGCACAACACGCGCGCGCGCGCACACACACTAGATGGACATCTGACTGGGGTTACACACGATTATAGTTGCTGTGTACCTGCGTGTCATTGTTTACGAACAATGACAGTTATGACATTTAATTTCACCTTTTAAACCCCTTATTCATATCTTCTGTCTTCTCTAAACACAGACGTCTGTGGATGCAACTTGACCCACCCACTGTGCTGTTGTCTGCCCTCATGACGTCCATCCAGGCTCCACCGCTCCATTAAGGGAAAACATGCTGGGTTCTAATCACAGTTAATAACCATACATGTCAGTCCGACAAACTGTATATCATACAGTACATAGCCTGAATCATCACTGTATCTGTATCTGTGGGGGCCACTGATGGTTATTATTTGTCTATATGGAAACAACTGATTAACTTACTCACCGAGGACAGTTAACTGGAGAGAGTATGACCAACCTTGGCATATAATTGTAAATGGTGAGAGTGAGCGAACATGTGGCCTCACTAATCCGACTATGTCACCCCCGCATCAAAAAGTCCAAATTAGAAGGAATTTTCTGTGAGAAGGAAAGACATTTATTGGAAGGAGGAAAATCAACACTTATCAAAATATGCCTCTATTTCTCTATCTGGCGTAGCAGAAGACCATTGACATTGTTGTTCTAATGACATAACGATGTATCATACATTGGAGTGGCTATTAGATTATCTAGTGTCTTTTTTCAGAGGCAGTCTGGGTATTTGAGCAGGTTCCCGTGAGTGTGGGCGACCACTGTTGTGTATCCTAAAATGATCTCACAACCATGCACTTCAGTCTTTCTATTAGCAGTCATCACAGAGAATGCATGGCTTTCTGTTTGTGTAATGGTATTAGGGAAATGTGCCATGTCAGACCTGACCACCATTCCAGACTTCATTGGGTGTGCATCCTGCAATTATGTGACAATCAGTTAACCTTGTAAAAGTTCTACGTACATAGTTGCAATTGCTGTCAAGCAAACAGCATTCTGTTGTATGGAGAAATGCTGGAATGTTCTCTGGTTAAGACCTACGCTTACTATCAATGCAATATGTTCTTGGTAATTTGTTACCAAATATATCTATAAAAATACATTCCCCCCGAAAATATGCAAGTCTGATGAGATATTTGTGATAGTTTATTTCTATCACAATGCCGACAGAGGAAAAGAAAACATGATTTGTTTGTCACGTAAAGAGCCGTAAAAATAAATATCCTTGGAGGCATGACATTTAATGTATTATATAAGTTGGACGATAGCTTTGGAAACTTCTAGATCAATTTCTCAGCGCAGATTAGAGGGCTATGAATCCCATTTATGGTAGAGGCTCCCTCATAAAAAGCTTTTTGAAACTTTTATATTTTCGGGATGAAGAGAGAATGAACCTGCTAGGCAAAGATTCGCCGGCGGCGCTATCATGTGTATATATACACATTTTAAAAAGAATAAGATAAAGGCACTCCCAAAGCCATCTGGAAGTAGCCAGGACATACAAGGCTTGCTTTTATGCTGCTAATTCCACTTGGTGCAGCATAAAAGCAGAGCGTAGATATTGTGTTATAACTGTTGCAAACATGTAAATGGCCTCGGAATACTAATCTTGGTGGTCAGGCCGAGGGAGGATAATTTTTGACTAGAGTAAACAGGCTGTAGTTTGGGGCTCCGGAAGCCTCTCCGAGGAGATGCTACTGCTCTCTGTTAAATGGATGAGCCGTGACTAGCCAGTTGTCCCTTTTCTGGTCTGAGCACAGTCAATGGAGCTACTATACTACTACTATAAAAACCTAGTTATACATTTGGTATTTTATTAGGATCCCCATTAGCTGTTGCGAGAGCAGCAGTTACTCTTCCTGGGGTCCACACAAAACATGAAACATGACATAATACAGAGCATTAATAGACAAGAACAGCTCAAGGACAGAACTACATCAAAAGGATCAACTCCCCTTTCAGCTGTACAGTGGCAGCTTGGCCTATTTTTTCCCAGCTGATTCTTGGCCTTTGTTGGCTCTAGGCCGGTGGCCTGTCATGTTCGGTTCTATCGTCACAATATCTGGGTCCTGTGGTGCACGGCAGAGTGACTGACTGTGAGATGCTGAAAAGGAAGAGGGCAGTAGATCTGGAATGTGTGGCAGGACATTGTAAAAAAGTTTTAGTGAGGAAGTTAATGGTCTGTCACACTGTCCACTTTTGTAAAGAATTTAATTTCTCTATTTTCCATTTCTCACCCTAATTTTTCCTTCCTTTTCTACTTTTTTTTGCTAGGAAAGATTATGGCTCAGTCCCCCCGTCCCCGCCCCTCTCAGAAAAACAATTACATAATGGAAAGAGCAAGCAGCATACTCCTTTTGTGTCATTTGGCAAACACCTCGGCCAAAGATGAAGGTTTTTAGACTATTTAAATACTTCTACATGTAGAATTTGTATAATTGATTTCACATCGTGTTTAAAGTTATGGCAATAAAACTTTAAACGTGCGTTTAACAGGGTGAAAATATATTTTTGGATACAAGCGAAATAAGTATGTACATCAGTGCACCTAAGTGCAGTTAAACGCTGCATGTTTTCTGCATTTCCAGTTGTTCTGGTTTTTGGATTTCTGATAGTCTCCGCTTTGCCATATCGGCAGTTTGTTTCTGTTGGCTCGCAACCATGTTCTCCTAGCTGGACACTTCAGAAGTCCACATATTTCAAACTGTTCTTGTCATTTAGGGATAATCTGTATTAATGATGTTCAACTGATACCAACAAATCTTCAGGTACATAGAGTCCCTTTGTTATTGGCAATGCATAACGGAAACTCTCTCAACCCCATTGAAAACGAATGGGCTTGTGCATTTTTAAAGTAATCTGTTTACATTTCTGTCTGTCTTCTCTCCCAAACAAAGATTTTCCCTCCTTTTTCCTGTGTCACATTTACTGTCCCAGAGGTCATTGTGTTGCCTGCTGTCCCCTCCCCCAGGCATTCTGACTCTACTCTGGCCTTAATAAACCCAGGAGTGCCTTTGACAACGTGTGACTTGAAAGCAGGAAATAATGGGCCCTAAATGCTAAATCTTTACAGGTTATTGACCTGTGGAGAAAACACGTATGCAGCAGTCTCTACCATCGTTTCAGTTTCCCCTTTCCAGCCCTATAGCCATTTTGTTTCACTGCAGACACTGTAGGACCTATTTGGCTACGGCTTCTTAACCAAGTGCTCATGCCATCTTACTGGGTGAAATACAGCAACACATGGTTGTCTTTTGTGGCTGCAGCTTGTCTCTTGTTAAATGTGAATACCAGGTTGCCCTGTCTTAGTTGCCTTTTAGTTGCTGGACTCTTTTATGTTGCTGGTTACGTTTGCCTGGTACTGTTAAAAGGCATCTGTTGGACCCGTCTTCACACAGTCACCTTTTTCCCCAGGCAGAATATAAAAACTGGCAAATGACAGCCAAAACCGCCTTCCTTCCCCCCAGCCTACCATCCCTTTCTCCTTAGCAATAAAGGCATTTACAGCACAGTAAAAACATGTCAATTGCTGTATCCAGTGGGGTTGCTGTGGCCTGCGGTGGTTGTGGGGGGCGAGGGTTCACCTCGCGGTCAGACTCAGGTTCTTCTGGAAGAAATAGAAGAAAGCTGCTGCCTCGCATCCCGCCGCCAATACCGAACTCCAAGGGTTATTGATCAGCTCCAACATTTCAAATAAGTTATGTCCTGGAACATTCCATGACTTTCCCGGGACAGGGGGGTGACACTGGGTCTGGAGATGTTTGATAGAAAAAGCAGTCCCCCACTAATCATGGCTACCGTTGTGAACTGTGGATGTGACTTTTTCAGTGCATTGGTATACATTGCTGCCTGCATTACGCACCGGGGCCTGTCTCTGTTGGTTCAATCCCAGATTCACTTGATTTGAGTGCAAAGAGAAAACCACATCACTTGCATCAAACCATTCAAATGAAAGCTGTTTTACCCTAACAATGTACCAACTACTCAATAGGAAACTCATTCCTAACAGCCGGCCCAAACTGACCTGTCATCCACATTAGGAAGTGGTCTCCCTCTGTTGTGGAGACCAAGGCTATTAATATCAGGGCCCTTGCCCTGAGGAATGGCCCCTGTGTTAGAGGGAGCAGAGGGGGAACAGGGGCAGCCAGCCGGACTGACTGACCTTCGGGAGGTCCCGTCCTCATTTCCTGCCACTTCACACCAGGAGAGCCCGGGTGGTTCCTCTCTCTGCTCTTGGCCCAGCTCCCGTTTCTTCCCCAAAGCTTTAAGAGGCCTTTGTGTCAGAGCGCCGAAACCGAGGGGGAGCATGCCAACATGTCATAACTTAAGAACATCCACTGACCCCCCTCTGGGGAAAAAAGGGGGTTTAGGAAAAGCCAGAAACACATGGAATCTTTTCACCTCTGTGGCAGAGATGGGAGGTGTTGGGGAGGAAGAGTAAGAGGTCGTTTGGTGGGCTGGAAGGGTTTGTTTGTTTGTTTTGGCCCAAACAAGGTCGTGGCTTAGAATACTGTACTGCCTGAACAAGGCTCTGATGTCAGCCCAGGGGAGAGGAAGGGTTATGTGGACTGAGATGCCCCCGGTCTCCCCAGGGCAAGAGTGCTGAAAATGGCTTCATTGTAGTGAGGAAAAGGACAAGCAACAGAGAGAGGAAGAAAAAAAATGTGTCTGTGACCTACTGGACAGACAAATTGGTTTGCAGGCAAAAATGGATTAAGAGTATGGTGACTGATTGTGCTGCAGCGTGTCCATTTTGAGGGTTTGAATTTAGACTGCTTTGGTGTGTGTGTGTTTTTCTGTGTGTGCATGCATATGCCCTGACATTTGGCAAGTCAATATTTGTCTGCTTTCCTTTTCTCTAGACATCCTTGTTCTGAGCAGTAGACCATAAAGCTGTCAAATGTGGCCCGAAGATTTTCTCTATCTTCTTTTATTTCCTTTTTCCACTTGTGATAAAAATATCATTGTCAACCAGCTAGCCGCTCTCCCATGTCCTTATGGCCAGGATTTGCATGGGGAAAAACACAGGTTTATCTTCTCTTATCTACTGTACAGTGTTTGCTCACACAATCGGTGCAATTCAGAGTATTTGTCTGTGGGTGGGTGTGTGTGTGTGTGTGTGTGTGTGTGTGTGTGTGTGTGTGTGTGTGTGTGTGTGCGAATGTGTTGCACGTGTCTGTCTATAACTAGCTTTGTCTAGTTCTGTACATTACTGTATGTGTTTGTTAGTCTGTGTTGTGTGCCCTTGGTCTGTGTGTGCCTTGTCTTTGTGTATGTAATACACTGTGTTTTATGAGAGGAATCCTGATTGTGGCCCAGGATTTTTTGTTTTGGTTGATGAAAAATATGCTGCCTGCGGTACACATCTACTTGAGTGAGGGAACACACAGTTCTGGGCTGTCCTTTCCAATTGGCAGTCTCCGTGCTGTTCTGTGACTGATAAGAGGATAGTGTAAATATAACTGTACAGCACAGCTCGTTACCGCTGAAGGGAGAGGTGAGGGAGGGGAAAAAAGGGAGAGTGTGGTGTCTACTGTTCTGACGAAAGAGTGTGTGTGTTTTTATGGATTTTTTGCTGTTTTTTGGTACTGAGTGTAAGTGTCTTACTTAACCCATTTGTGTAGGCTCACTGAACAGCCAGGCTGTGTTTTGTTGGTGCCTGTGTTAGTCTGCTTGAGTATCCCCCCTCTCCCACTCCCTCTCTGCCCCTCTGCTTCTCTCCCCCTCTGCTTCTCTCCCCCTCTGCTTCGCTCCCCCTCTGCTTCTCTCCCTCTCTGCATCTCTGCTTCTCTCCCTCTTTGTCTCTCTGCTTCTCTCACTCTCTCTGCATCTCCCCCTCTGCCTCTCCCCCTCTACAAAATGAGCAAACTGCATCTTCTGTTTGAGAGGTGATGTTGAATGGCATGTGATCACATTGCAGGCTGAGGGCTGGCTCTGTGTGGCTGGTTGGTGGTGTGGTGGGGCTCCATTAGATTGGGTTAGCTCAGACACTGTGTGGTGGGCTACTGGCACTTCCAATCAAGGGTACCCCCCTAAACATCCATGACCACTCCAAGGGAGCATGGAAAGGTGGGACACTACACCTCCCCTTCTACTTTGTGCTGTGAGTAGGAGGAGGCAGCTGTTCTCTTTTGTTTAGAAACGCCAAAATCCCACTGCCCGCAACGTTGTGTAATATTTCAGTGGAGGAAGTGAAAAGGGAAGAGGCACGTGGCACAAACCCCCCCACTCCCCCACCTTTTACTTGGGTTATTCGAAGCAACAGTTGTGCAAGGCCCATTATGTCAGGTTAGGGCATGGTTGTGGCAACTTGGAGGGAGGCCGGGGAGAGAGGAAGTGGGAGTTGTTGGAGAACAATTATTTGATAGCCACTTCTTTCTCTCCCTCTTTTTTTCTCTCTCTGGAGAGGCAAGCAGTTATTTTGAGCAGCAGAGTTGGTGCTGCCACGGCACTACCCGGGGGCAGAGGGTCGGGGGAGAAGGCAAGGATGGTGCCAGAGTGCCAGGGAGGTGTTTTTCATTCACCCCTCGTCCCCTCCCTTCTCCTCTCTTCTGTCCAGCTAACAAGATGCCTTCTACTCATCAAAGGGAAATAAGAAAGGGGGTGAAAATGTATCACTTTAATTTGTGTTAGGGTTTTTCTGAGGCCCCCAGAATGGTTCCTCTTTGCCTGCTGGGTGGCTGGCTGACTGGGTGCTGTGGCTTCTCTATCGGTCCTCCTCCCCGCTCAGACAGTAATGAGCCACACCAATGAGGTGCCACAGAGGTTTTGTCCTCGTAGAGACACGGCATCACGCTGCCACTTCCTCTAAGAATTTATGTCCATGTGCCGTGGTGAATACTCTATCGTGGGCCTGTTTAGTACACGGCTTCGGCCTCCCTGGGGAGCGGTTAGTGTTGCGCCATCTGTGGTGCCCCGGTTCACTAACTCTACACTGTGCTGGTTCCAGCCAGGTAAAGACTGTATTGGCTCATGGCCCCATTTAGTGAGGACTGCTCATGGTTACAGTACGTTGACTGAAACAAACAATCAACTAAAGCCTTATAGTCAGTGTTAAGGGAAGGTGTTTTTCTAGATCATGTGACCCAACCAGGAAAAACTCTTGACTCTATAATATCCAATAATCTCCATTGGTCTCTGGAAGAAGCAGGGGGAGCTGATTTTATTAATGCAAATTTAAAATGAGATACTTTGTCTATATCTCACCTGAACGTGGTTCCCTCTCCAAAGGTTAAGATTTTATTTTAACTGACTAATTTTGCCATATATTCAACTCTGCATTAAACATCCCTGGCCATACATTATATTAAAATATGCATAACATCAAGAGTATTACTTTGGCAATTTTTTACTGAAGGCCATATTTCAGTGAAAAAAATACCTATATTAACTATGGTTGGGTGGTATCCAGTTTGTTATACCTTCAAAACGTTCCTGTACTCTACCGGAGTATTCGCTATTATCGGCAGTGCACACAAGGGGCGCTATTTCTTTCCATTAAAAAAGTTTTACACATTCACACACAAAACTAATTTAGGCAGCAGGGATCTTGATCTAGGAGTCGATTGATTTGTGTCTGCTGTAACCAATAAGCTTGATCTTGCAAGCTAGCCACTTAACTAGCAAGTTATCACACCAAATGCATAGCTGGAGCCCTGAGCTGTAGATATTTTATTTGGGACATCTTGTATTTTTTACGATATTGAAAAACATACGGTACCGACCAAGTCTAATATTAACTAATGCTTTGTGCTGTGAGTGTGTGAAATGACAGTTAAGGTCTAGTACAATATCTAATACAGTAAATACTTGTTGCGTAAGTTGTAACTGGCAAATTTAGAACTCCATCTTGTCCATCATGTGTCAGTGTAACTTGTCTTCCTCAGACTTACAGTGCAGCTGTTTTGTAATATCACTGTTTGTCGTTATGAAACCGACACCCAGTTTGTCTCCATCTCTAAGACAAAAAAAAGTTATCTTAGTATTGACTTCCTGTTATGATTTGCTGCTGCTGGAGGGTGTCGTAACCCTTGGAGACATTGCCAAGAACAGAACAGCCAAGGTCTAGTTTAGGGTTCTCCGTGTCCTGGGATCAGGATCACACAGGAACACAGAACATACCTGTTTGATATCTGGGTGGAGCAGGACACAAGTTAGCGAGCTAGCCTAGCGATACCATAAAGCTGTTAACTGGCTGGACCTGAGACATGCTCCCATAGCACCTTCTGTTTGTATGTGCTAAATACTAACGCTAGACCTCAGCTCTTCATACTGCACTTATACAGTTCAATTCAATAAACTTTATTCAGTTATTGCCCCTGGCTGGGGAATAAATCAAGTTTATTCAACTGAATTGGATTGTAGAAATGCAGTGTGAAGAGGAGAGGCCCAACGTTGGCACACATTCGCATACTGTAGTTTTAAAGCTGCTCAGACACGATGAGTCTTGTTATTGACATAGTGCTGAACAATACAAGTGTTTCAAAAAAGAGTTTGCTTGTTGCAGGTGTGTGAGAATATTTTTTTATGATATCTTAAATGGAAAAGAAAAACTTGCACACTCCTCTTGGCAGTATCACTTTGTACATTTAAAAAACAACTGTTAAACGTCACAAAATCTTATGTCTGTTCCAAAGGTTATGTAATCTTACCACACACTTATTATACAGTACATGTATCTACAGTTAGTATAGTTTCTACACTGTATTGGGCCCATGTCCATATTAAACACCCTCCTGTCTCCTCTCCTGTGTTGCAGCTGGTGAGAAGGCCATTGTCTGTGACCAGTGTGGGGCCCAGTTCCAGAAGGAGGATGCTCTGGAGGCTCACAGACAGATCCACACAGGTAAGAACACAGCCGCCACTTCTGCTTCAATAAGGCTTTACATGTGTTCCCACCATCACTCTGTGTTAGAGAGAATTGTGTTCTCTTTCTCTTTCTTGTACACCATCTAATTATGTTTGTTGTGTGAGTGTCTACAGTTTGCTCTTGAGGTTAAAGGTCCAACTAAGTCATGTGAAATAGGTCAGATTGATAGCTATAAATAAGACAACACAAAAAAGCATTAATTTTGGTGTGCCTAAATGGTCTGAAGCATATCAACTAATAATGTATGCTTGTTGACTTTGATAATATTTTAGTAATTATTAAAATAGTTGTTTTTACACCACAGTGAGTTTACAGTATGCTACGTCTTACTTGCTCTTGGCACTGTACCAAGCAGAAAGACCCAGCAGTGACATTACCATATCCCGTGTCACCGCATTAAAAGCTAGTAACCATGGCTTCCGGTATTAAGCCGAACCCTCTCAGTCATGGTTATAAGCCGGCTGGCTCGTTCCACGGGGAGGTGGCACACAGGGCTCCCTCAGCCTGACTACACGGGCTGGATGCCAGAGAGGGAAAAGGCGAAGGGACACTCAGACCTGGGCTTACCGTCCAGCTATAGCTAGATGACTCCTGATATCTCCAGGAGTGATAAGTATACATTTTTGTATTTCTCTTTTTTTATTTTTGCTAGCTAGGTCCATCTACTTTAAGTGCTGTCTGTCTTCCCTGTAGCCTACTTGGTGTGTGAACTGCTCAATGCTCATAACTTGCAGATGATAGTTGACACCTCAACCAGGATCAAGGGGCAGGGCAATTTATGACTTGTTTTGGTAATCAGTGGCTGTATTGGAGGGGGAGTGGTTTCACCTCTCCTAGGCAATCAGCAATTAGTGTTAGTTCTTCAGTCTCCCCTGGTTTCTCAATGGCAGCTGTAAGCGGAGGTCGTGTCAGTGGCGGATTTGTCGCAAAACAAAGACGGTTCTGTCGAGTTGTTCTGCCGAGTTTGAGGAAGGAAAGCAAGGAAGGTTTCACACCACTCTCTCACTTCAGTATCTTACCTAGTTATTTACAGATGATCTCATTTTGCTCTTTTGTAGCTTTGTCAACTGTGTGTGTGTGTTTTTTTGTTACCCGTTCGCACCTCTCCCTGTAGGCTTTGCAGACGCCCTCCGCCCCTTGGCTGCAACCCTTCTAATTTAGTGTACCCTGCACGCACAACCCATGTGGAATTACGGGTGTCTGGCAGCACTTGGAACTGCCAATCTGTGGTCAAGAACGCCAAGTTCATCTCAGCCTATGCTGCCTTTCAGTCCCTTGACTTTTTGGCCCTGACGGAGACATGGATCACCCCAGAGAACACTGCTACTCCAGCTGCTCTCTTCATCTGACTATGTTTTCTGTCATAGTCCGGGAGCATCTGGTCGCCGCGTGGTGGCATTGGTCTACACATTGGAGTGGAGATTTTCTCTTTTCTCCCTATCTCACCTGTCCAGCTCCTCATTTGAATTACATGCTGTCACTGTAACTTGTCCAATCAAGCTTAACATTATTGTCATCTATCACCCACCAGGTGCCCTCTAAGAGTTCCTCATTGACACTGTGATAAGCTCATTTCCTGACGATGGCTCACCGCTCTTTGTACTTGGCGACTTCAACCTCCTGACGTCTGCCTTCGATTCGTTTTTTCCCCAACTCTCTCTTTCCCCTCCTTGCCTCTTTTGGCCTCAATCTTTCCCAATCTCCTCCAGCTCACAAGGCAGGCAATACACTTGACCTCATCTTTACTAGAAGCTGCTCGCCTACTGATCTCACTGCAACCCTCCTCCAGGTCTCTGATCACTACTTTGTTTCCTTTTCTGTCTCCATTTCCTCCAACTCTAGCCACTCAGCCCCTACCCAGATGGTCATGCTCCGTTGCAATCTTCACACTCTCTCTCCCACTACTCGCTCTTTTTCTATCCTATCATCTTTCTCCCTCCTGTCTCCTGATTCTGCCTCTTCGACCCTACTCTCCTCCCTTTCCGCATCCTATAACTCGCCCTGTCCCCTTTCCTCCCAGCCGGCTTGCCCCTCCTGCTCTGTGGCTGAGTGACTCATTGCAAGCTTACAGAACAGGGTTGCGGGCAGCTGAGCGAAAATGGAGGAAAACTAGGACCTACCATCCTTCCACTCTCTCCTCTCTACCTTCTCTTCCTCTATATTCTGTGCTAAAGCCACTTTCTACCACTCTAAATTTCAAGATTCTGCCTCTAACCCTTTTCCACCTTCTCCTCTCTCAATCCTCCACCCCTCCCCCTCCCTCTCTGCGGATGACTTTGTCAACCACTTTGAAAAAGAGGTTGACGACATCCGAATACTCATTCACTCAGCCTATTGAATCCACTGGTCTCATTCACACAGATCTACCCTATGCCTTGACCTCTTTCTCCCCTCTCTCTCCAGATGACATCCTGCGTCTAGTGCGGTCTGGCTGCCAGACAACCTGCCCGCTTGACCCTGTCCTCTCCTCCCTTCTGCAGACCATTTCTAGAGACCTTCTCAGTTCCCTCATAAACTCATCCCTGACGACTGGCTGCGTCCCCTCTGACTTCAAAATGGCCCAAGTTGCTCCCTTCCTCAAGAAACCAACACTCAACTAATTTGATGTCAAAAACAATAGAGCTGTATCCCTTCTTTCTTTTCTTTCCAAAACACTTGAGCGTGCTGTCTCTTATCAACTTTCTCATTGTCTCTCTCAAAACGATCTTCTTGACCCTAACCAGTCAGGCTTCAAGATGGTTTACTCAACCAAGGCTGCTCTTCTCTGTGTCACAGAGGCTCTCGCCACTGCCAAAGCTGACTCTCTCTCCTCTGTTTTCATCCTCCTAAATCTATCTGCTGCCTTCGACACTGTGAACCATCAGATCCTCCTCTCCACCCTCTCAGGGCTGGGCATCTCAGGCTATGCACACTCTAGGATTGCATCCTACTTGGCAGGCCTCTCCTACTAGGTGACATGGAGAGGATCTGTGTCTGCACCACGTACTCTCACTACTGGTGTCCTCCAGGGCTCGGTTCTAGGCCCTCTTCTCTCTATACCCTAAGTCACTCGGCTCCGTCATATCCTCACATGGTCTGTCCTACCATTGCTATGCGGATGACACTCAACTACTTGCGTATGTGGCCAATGATTCTGAATTTACGAGAGGTGCAGACTCAAGTTTCCCTCCACTCACATTTGGCACCGGTGGAGCGTGTGTGTGTATGCTGATACTGTAAGGAGGATGACTAGGTGTGTTGTGATTGCTGGACTCCAGAGTGTGGCAGAGATGGGTCACAACCTCCAGTGTGTGTGTGTGCATTGATGAGTGTAACCCGTGGTTTACTGGAGTAGAAAACCCGTGGTTTACTGGAGTAGAAAACCCGTGGTTTACTGGAGTAGAAAACCCGCGGTTTACTGGAGTAGAAAACCCGTGGTTTACTGGAGTAGAAAACCCGTGGTTTACTGGAGTAGAAAACCCGTGGTTTACTGGGTTACAGCCATTCTATCGCTCCACACTTCTGTGACCGGCCAAACAACAAGCCATCCTCTTTCAGAACTATGGACTGGTAATGTGATCCAAGCTGTGTTGTCCTGTATATCAACCTCAATGTCTTCTCAAGCGGTACACTTTACTCTTCCTTTTTTGTAAAAAGAAAACATTTTCAGTAGATATAGTTTTCTTGTACTCCGTGTGCCATTGTTAGGGTGATGGTTACTCAACATGTAGGTATTCTCTGTTTTGTTTTTAAAATGGGGGAGGAGCTCCTCTGTGTACCCAACAAAACCAGAATAGAGTATAACTCAGTATAATGGAGACTGACACCGTCATTCGAGCCTGACCCAAACAACTTCCGGAGCAATCTGGGTGGCCCCGCATTTTTTGACAGGCATGTCTCGGGGCTAACGCCACTTGAGCTGGCCCCCTATTTGACAGCGGCAGGGGCCTTGACCAATTCAGGGTCATTTAGTAAAGAGGGGTTAAACGAGGCTAATGATCAGACAGTCATACCAGAAGAAAGTCTAAATATAGAATTCCAGTCTGGAGTAGAAAAATAAGCAAGGGACTTGTCTTCTTGCCTGGGTTTGGAACAGCAGTGAGGCCAGTCTCCCCCGAGACCCACCGGGCTTATATTTTAAAATGTGCTCTAACGCATGGCTAGGCTGATTCGGCTGCTCCATCTCTCAATATGCTCACCCATATGCTTAGCTTTACTCAGTCTACTCGCTCTGGAAAATGGGTTATCACCTAATTCTGTCTGTAGCTCTATGTGTGCCTGTGTGCGAGTGTGGCGATGCATAACTTACTGTCCACTGTCAGACAGGAGATTATTCACACTTTAAACCATTTAGAACACAACATGTGTGCATATTATATGCTAACGTTTCCAGGAAGTGTGACTCGTGTAAAGTGAGATTGAGAGGTGAAGGAACAGTGAGTGAGTAATCACTCTGTTCTGTTCACACTCTCTCTGCTATACAGAAATGTTTGAGTGACACTAAGGTTGTAATGAGTTGCAATATACACCTTTTTCGATGTAAGAGAGGAGCTCCTCTGGGATCTGCGGTGTCCATCTAACGCCAGACAAAACAAACTGTTACTTATCAGCTAGAGATTCCTTCCCCCCCCTCTCCCTTCTACCCCCTCTTCCACAGTCCGGTGGTTGTGTGACTGTGTTGCACTCGCAATGTAAATAGTTCATGACCGTCGGCATGGAGGTGGCGTTTATGATGGCCAGAGTTTTGCGTGGTGTTGTAAACATCCAGGTCTCAGTTTCCCACTGGCAGCGCAGGCAGGCTTGGCCAGCAGAGAGGGTATAGAAGGGCAAAGAGCTAGGGCCGGTTCTCTCCTGTTCCCCTCATGCGATCATCGCACCCTGGCTCTCTCCCTCCGCCGCTGAAATACTCTGTGCTAAACAGTCAAGGATGAATGGCATTCCCGGAAACCGCATCGGGTTTGGAAGAAGTGCATTATGTCACCCCTTGGCTCTCATGTATGATTTACAAAACGGAGGAATACACAGTTCCCGAACGATATGTTATAGTCAACTGTTTTTTTTATTTTAAATTTACATGTGCACTGTACACTTTAAACTTTCGCTGACAGATTTGAAATAGATGTAAGATTATAAGAATTATTGTGCAATTGTAGACCTAACAGTTTTTTTTTTTTTTTTTTAAAGCACTTTGTTTTTGTGCAGTGGTCGAACACCAGACAGGGGAAAATATTGTTGACCATCAAAGCCAAATGTTATCTAAGTGTCTGCTTGGCAGTAAGGGGTGCTCTTCTCAAATGACAATATTTGGCCCGGAAGTCATGCCCATTTCTGGGTAATGCTGCTCCTTCAACGGTCACTATTGTGGCATCCCTTCTGGCCAGTTGATGTCAGAGTTATCAGTTGCAGCAGCGCTTCTTTATCCACTCAGACTCACACTGGTTGTAAAACAGGCCGGATCACAAGCTTTATATTTAGCGTTATTTGCCTAGGTTAGTTTATATCCCTGTGCATGCGTGTACAGTACTCTGAACCTTTTCACAGTATGTACACACAATTACTCAAGGTTTCATAAGGGAACGCTACTGTAAAGGAACATTCAGTCTATTTTCTGAACGTTAACATTTTGAAATTAGTATGGCAAACATGACAGTCACTTGTCAATAGAAGAAGTAAAAGAAAATAAACTAATCAAGTTGTTTTGTTGATAGTACCATCTCATTTATCATAAAGCCAATACTATGGCATTAGGCCTCATCTCTTCATCTGAGACTAATTGATTGTGGCCACAGTTTAATATATCCGAATAACACAGAGGGGGTCAGCAGTGTTGGCTGGAGATTTTGAAGTGACAGGACTCTGAGAAAAACAACATCATGCGCCTGTGTGTTTACGCAGTAGGCTACTGCACTGCCCTGCTCCCGCACACTCTGCACTGCCGTGGTCTAGCTTTTTGACATCGTTTTTAAGGGCAGTCCAACCTGACTCCCACCTATATCACCTCTGGTATAGCTCCGGAGGGTTCCACCTCACACGGACCTAAGTCACAGTTAGAATCACATTATAGCACCTGACATTGATCAACACTTTTGAACGACACACCTCTCACACGAAACGCACCCCTCTCACACAAGCCATATCTTAATGGCTTGGGCTAGTTCTAAGAGACACTCTAGTCTTGCCAGGAGATCCCATGTCCTAATGTGACTTTTAAGCTTGATTACATAGTATGAATCTCCCCTCAATTCATGTACAGTAGCTAGAGCAAGTTTAACTGCAGAAGGTAATGCACTAGGTTTTTTCCACTCACTAGAGTTCAGTGCAAATACAATAGCGTGATATCCTGGAACAGTGTTCTCGTTTCTGTGCAGATAGAAGGGGAGTAGCCCTGTCAGGACACCATGTGAGCTGTGGCTGAAATGAGTGTTGACAATGCTGTAATGACATGGAGAGCTGGCGAGCTGACCTGGGAGCAGTGTAGCCATCTGTAACAGTAACAGCCTTCTATCCACCGACTAACTGGAGACCCTCAGGGACTCTCTCTCGCTCTGCAATATCAGTGCAGGTCATCTTGTCTGCACCATGTTCAACAGGGGGGAAACTCACCTATTTTGCAAATGATCAGAATGGCACCTTCGGTCATTGGAAAAGGCCATCTGATTTGGCCCGTGTTTGGGAAGCGAAGCAACGTGTTTTCCATGAGATGGTGGTAGTCCTGTTTATAGACGAGCCATCTGACCCCCCCCCCCCAAGATTCCTGGTCTCAGTGAAAATTAAGAAATAATGGGAGGGACTAACCCCTCATTTTCTATCCCCCTCTCTCCCTCCCTCTCTTTCTCACTCTCTTTCCTCCCCTCTTTTTTAAGTCTTGTGTTACAGGGAAAATATGCAAAACATTTTGGAGGCAACAGTGGATTTAGCTGGTGGGAACACTGCGTGACTCCAGCGGCCGGGGCCACAGAGTAAACAGTTTCTTTCTCAAGCCAGAAATAGTTTGGACAGTGAGCGAGAGAAAAGGGAGGACAACACGCCTGTGTTATGGCGTAGTGAGAAAAGAAGCCTGAGGCCTCTTTCTTTCCTTCTCTCTCGCTTTCATTCCCACCCTCACTTTCTTTTTCACTTGTTCACATTGGTGGCCTCCCAGTCAGTCCCCTCACACACACACCAACACCCACACATACCCCTCTCATGTGCAACTTTCCTAAATTAGGCCACTGCCACTGGTGAACAGGATTCACGTCAAAAGTGTTGATTATCTCAATCACATTAGGCGAATAAGACCATCTCTTTAGCATTTAGTTAATAGTGACGTTATTAAGTTGTCAGTGAGCATCAGAGCCATGATGAACACACAGCCTTGGTATGGAAGTGTTTTTGTTTGCCTTAAATTCTGGATGGTGTTTATGTGGACATCAAGGTTCAATAAATAGATGTTTTATCATACAGAGAATAACTACATTTATTCAGCACAAACCATCTAGAAATGGTAATTGGAGGTACTTGAAGGTTATTAGGTAGTGTTTCATTTTTGATTGGTGCGTTAGCCTCATGAATGCCCTCCCACTGTTGTCATCTGGTGCGCAGTAATGCTGCATTAGCCCTCATAATAAAGCGTTAGCCCCAATATATCGCCAGCCTTTCATTATTGAGCAAGCTGTCCCTCACTCTGGCAGATTACCCATCTATCTGTCTGTCTGTCTGTCTGTCTGACTGGCCTCTGTCCCTGTAAACTACAGTGGAGTGCACTTATAGCAAAGGTCTTTGTCCCTTCTTAGTATATTAGTGAGGCATAGTTTTCATAATAGTGTACTGTGTAGGTATTATGTTGATGTTTGTGTCCTTATGAACCACTATGAGTTGCAAGGTGACTTTTTGCTTCAGGTGTAATGCACAGATCTGAGATCCGAGTGACATATAGTGTAGTTTATTGGAGGGCTGAACAGTCTGTCACGGTAGATAGGCAGGGATTGGTTCCCTTGATGGTCCCTTCCCCCAGGTGATGCCTAGTTCCCACCAAAGGTCACAAGATTCGGAGGGAGTGATACTGTATCTCCTAAATATACACAAGCATGGACCCACCAGACCAACTTTCTGACTGAAAGAGGAGACGGTCGCAGAATCTCCTTTTGATGTGACTGGTAATCAAAACTCCACCATTCCCATTGTGTTTTTACCTTCTCTAGTTTTGCCTACAGTCTTTTTTCATTCATTATGTGCAAAAGCTTTTTGATAAGTGAAAAGACTAAGTGAGAATACGTCAGGGTAATTTGAGTTTATGGGAGAAGTTTAACAGGTGGCAGGCATAGGGCAAGCTTTGCAACCCAATCCTCCCTCTGTCCCAGTTAAAATAGTTTTGCTATGCAGTATGGGTAACATTTGCTCAAGGTGTCTTGTGAACAGCTGAAGTGCAGTTGAGAAGAGCCCTTAGAAATCTTTCAGCTGACTGTCATTCAGAATCGTACAGGGTTATTTTAATAGTGGATCTATCAACCTCTCTCTCTGAGACAGTGGAGACCTTCTACAGCTCTAAAATACCTTAAATTCAATGCCCCTCTTTTTTCCACTCTCCTGGACAGATAACTCTTTTTTTCTCCCTCCATCTCTCTCACTCACTTCCCAAAATAAGAAGTGTACAAGTGGTCTGAGTCAGTATCAGTGAACAAATTAAATCAAGTGCAGACCTAGACTACAGTCTCTTCTTCTTCTCCCTGTTTTTTTTCCTCTCCGCTCCCCTCTCCAAACAAATTTTTTCGCCAGATAGGATCTAAATGAGTTTTCCAGGCGCAGGGATGCTCAGCTGGCCTGATAGATACCATGTGGGGTGGGGGGCGGCAGGCCAACACCCAGAAGTAATCATCCTCCGTGGCAGGAATGTTTAGCCATTAGACCAAGTGTAAATTCCCACAATGAGCTCTGCGTTTATTGACTGGGCCTTGTGCATTATGTGAGGCGTCTTTGCGAGGGACCATGTGTCTGTGGGGGCTGGGGGGAATGCGACCTGGCACCGACACAGCTTCCTTCCACCGCCTACCCCAGCCAGTGAAAAGGACCCAACCAGGTCTCTCCGTTCTCTATTCGCGGCTTAGTAGGTGTTGTGGTGGCACGGCCGCATTGTGGCATGGCCACGGGAACCTGGGGAACAGCACTGTTTTGGGGGGTAGTGGAGGAAGAGCCAGTCGGGGTGGGGGGGTCTGGCAGCAAATTGGGATATCAGAATCCGTTTCGCGGCGCAGTCGGAGAGAATCCTTCCGTGCGAGCAGGCTTTGTGGCGCATTGTGAGTGAGAGACAGCAGCGAGCGTCCGGAGGGGGAAATTAAAAGTTTTGTGTGGGAGATTATGGACTCCCGGAGGCTCGGCGATTCACTCTCTGAAAAAGGAGGCCAGCAAGAAGCTGGGCAATCTGGCCGCCAAACCCCCTCTCTCTCTGAGATGTCTCTCGGCACGTTACAAAGCGACCCCAGCAGCCCATCCTGTGTCTAACACGCATTAACTCCCCCAGATTCCACATTCACAACACTGTAGCCCGGCGATCTCCCTGTTTGTCTCCCAAGGCTTTGTTCAAGACGCCTTGGTTAAAAATAGGTAGATAACAGATAAAGCCTTTGACAGAGGGAACAGAAAGCCTTCCTTTGTCACTCGGTTTCCCACCTTGAAATATCCCTGTCACATATTAACCTTGTGGCGTGAGGTCTTTGAATAGGGAAGGATTCACAGGAAAAGGAACAGCGGCTTGGCCATCACAATAGCCAAGGCCCCTTTGTCCATGGCAGTATTTGGAGTAAATCTCCTTGTGTAATAAGATTTGAGCTGTTTGCGGACATCTTTAGAAGTGTTTGCATTGTAAAAAAACAGCGGCGTGAGAGGCCACTTAATTTAGGGTGTAAATACCTTTTGATTAGCATGGAGGGAATTTGTAGGAGATGGGGGTTGACTTGCTCTCTCTTTTCTGCCACAAAAAGAGGAGAGGGGTTTGAAATGGCTCTTCTGTTACTTAATAGTGAAACGGGGAGATTAGTGTGAGCACTTCCAACCTTTCACCCTGGACAAAGGAACCATCAGATCTGGTTGCCTAGATACATGGGTTTCACACTGGCCAATTTAGCCGGTCACCAACGCTCGCTACCTGTAGTCTGTGAAAGGATGGAATGGCCTGAGTGTGTGTGTGTGTCTGAGTGAACCAAACCAACCGCAGATCACCTGCCAATCCACTGGACTGATGGCGCAAGGATCAATACAAATTAAGATGGCCGCCGCATCCTTTCTTTGTCCATCATCAAATCATATAAAAGTTCATGTCCCCAGAACAGACATTCATAAGCCAGTTTAGGCTTGGTGAATACTCAAGCTTCAGACCAGCGAGAGCACCACGGCATGCAGAATGTCCATCTCTACTGCACGCCGTGCAATCAAAGTGCCCTTAACAGTGTCATATTGATTATGGTGGCTTAACCTCTGTAAATCTCTACTCTGTGTTGGCATTAGTCCCATAGACTCAGTGAGATACAATTAACTGTTCGGCCGCTCATCAAGCCAGATAGGCTTGAGCTTTTGAGTCGTTCTGTGGCATGGGATTCTGGGGATTGCTGTCACTTACAGTATGCTGGAGTTTGTTAAAGTCTGACAGAATTCTGTGTGACGAGTCACTCAGGGTCATTCCAAATTCTTCTCCTCTGCTCCGATCACTCAAACTAGTTCTGAACAATCCATAGAATCTCACAGAAATAATGTGGACTAGAATTTTTAGTTGATTGGTCTGATAGAAACAAAAACTGAAGCAGAAAAAGATAGGAATGTGAAGGTATTGTATCTCAGAGGAAGGGACTAGTTTTCACTCGATGGCGCCGGATGACAGTGCAAATTGGAACTCAGGTGGGACCCATTATGCCCATGGAGGGTCCGGTTCTTATCAGTTCAGAACAGGTTTCTGAGGAGCAGAATTGTTTTGATGGTACCTGGTCAGGCCTTTCACAGAAACCCCACAAAATGAAACGTTGCTAAAGCTAGATAAGGCTATCTTAGAAACTACGTGGTGGGTGGGTAGGTCTGTGTGGGTGAAGTGGTGTTTTTTTCTTTGTCAAGCATGTTGTCAGAAGGGGTATTCCTGTGTTTGGAAATCCAAACTGGCTGGATAAGGTCTTTGTCTATTTGCACAAGTGTTGGTTTTGAGTAGCTTGGCCCTTCTACCTAATTAGCCAGCATTCCTCTCGAATGCTGAACATTTAATTAGCTACTTTTATCGGTTTGTCTACTGTTAAGCATTTGATCTGGATTTTTTATTCAATATAGTCTTGTTTGGTTCAGTTTCACCTCATGTCACCTCTACGTTTCCTTTTATTGTTACACCTTTATCTGTGATCCACAGCATCAGAGAACAAATAGAGAAACAAATACATTTAAACTCAGTTTTTCACAATTCCTGACATTTAATCATAGTAAAGATTCCCTGTCTTAGGTCAGTTAGGATCACCACTTTATTTTAAGACTGTGAAATGTCAGAATAATAGTAGAGAGAATGATTTATTTCAGCTTTTATTTCTTTCATCACATACCCAGTGGGTCAGAAGTTTACATGCACTCAATTAGTATTTAGTAACACTGCCTTTAAATTGTTTAACTTGGGTGAAATGTTTTGGGTAGCCTTCCACAAGCTTCCCACAATAAGTTGGGTGAATTTTGGCCCATTCCTCCTGACAGAGCTGGTGTAACTGAGTCAGGTTTGAAGGCCTCCTTGCTCGCATACGCTTTTCAGTTTTGCCCACAAATTCTGTATAGGATTGAGGTCAGGGCTTTGTGATGGCCACTCCAATACCTTGACTTTGTGGTCCTTAAGCCATTTTGCCACAACTTTGGAAGTATGCTTGGGGTCATTGTCCATTTGGAAGATCCATTTGCGACCAAGCTTTAACTTCCTGACTGATGTCTGATGTTGTTTCAATATATCCACATAATTTTCCTCCCACATGATGCCATCTATTTTGTGAACTGCACCAGTCCCTCCTGTAGTGAAGCACCCCACAACATGATGCTGCCACCCCCGTGCTTCACGGTGGGATGTTGTTCTTCGGCTTGCAAGCCTCCCCCTTTTTCCTCCAAACATAACGATGGTCATTGGTCAAACAGTTCTATTTTTGTTTAATCAGACCAGAGGACATTTCTCCAAAAAGTACGTTATTTGTCCCCATGTGCAGTTGCAAACTGTATTCTAGCTTTTTTATGGCGGTTTTGGAGCAGTGGCTTCTTCCTTGCTGAGCGGCCTTTCAGGTTGTGTCGATATAGGACTCGTTTTACTGTGGTTATAGATACTTTTGTACCTGTTTCCTCCAGCATCTTCACAAGGTCCTTTGCTGCTGTTCTGGGATTGATTTGCACTTTCCGCAAACAAAGTGCGTTCATCTCTAGGAGACAGAACGCGTCTCCTTCCTGAGCGGTATGACGGCTGCGTGGTCCCATGGTGTTTATACTTGCGTACTATTGTTTGTACAGATGAACGTGGTACCTTCAGGCGTTTGGAAATTGCTCCCAAGGATGAACCAGACTTGTGGAGGTCTACAATTTTTTTTTAGGAGGTCTTGGCTGATTTCTTTAAATTTTCCCGTGATATCAAGCAAAGAGGCACTGAGTTTGAAGGTAGGGCTTGAAATACATCCAGAGGTACACCTCCAATTGACTCAAATTATTGCAATTAGCCCATCAGAAACTTCTAAAGCCATGACATAATTTTCGGGACTTTTCCAAGCTGTTTAAAGGTACAGTCAACTTACTGTATGTAAACTTCTGACCCACTGGAATTGTGATACAGTGAATTATAAGTGAAATAATCTGTCTGTAAACAATTGTTGGAAATATTACTTGTCATGCACAAAGTAGATGTCCTAACCCACTTGCCAAAACCTATAGTTTGTTAACAAGAAATTTGTGGAGTGGTTGAAAAACTAGTTTTAATGACTCCAACCTAAGTGTATGTAAACTTCCGACTTCAACTGTATTTAAAAAATGTACTTTAAGACTGTTTGAAAGACTTTCTCTGGGAACTTTGGCATATAGTACGTTGTTGTTTTTTTTACCTCCCGCTTTGTGCTGCATGTGTAGTTCATACATGCGTAATCTATGAGTAGAATTCCTGTCTATTATCCACGACATTCCTAGTTAAAAAGCGACTGTTTACTGTACTGGAAGTAAATTTCCCCTATATTTCCCTCCCATCTGGGCCAGCCTCCTAGCAATTCAAGTTCTAGCCAATGAGCTTTAGCTCCTTTCCATTTGAGTGACAGCTAGCAAGATGCACACACAGCAGACCGAGCGAGCAATGACTTGGTGCACATATCTGCACCGTAGTATACAATTTTCGGGGACCGCTTTTGGCTTGTGAGCGCTACTTTCAAAACTACTGGCTAAAAAGTATACTAAATTACCAGAGGATCTCTTTTAAGTTAGTTTGGTTAATTTAATTGGTTTAGTGTAATTCTGGTCCGTCTTGTTTGATCAGTTTCTCTTGGGTAATTAGAATATTTTAGTTAGTGGCTAACTGTGTTTAGTTTCATTTCTAGAGTGTGAATGCCTGTTGGTGTGTCCATTTTGGCCCCAACTGAACCCCCAGGAGGGTGAGAAAAATAGCCACACCCCACCCTAGAATGCTGGGGTGGTGGGGACCGCCCTCCCATAGCCCAGTGTCCGTTTACAGTCCAACCACATGGCCTGCTGACCACTGCTCCTAGAATGTGATTGATTAGGTGGTATTTGGGTCATTGAGGACCTTTCAGCAGCTTGGGGATCAAGGGTCATCTCCTCTGCAAATCTGCTTCCTTTTGTACAGTGGAGCACCAGAATAGAAGCCTCACAAAAGGTTTTTTCTCTCACTCTTCTGGTCATCTTCACACTGGGAAAATGAGGGAGGGGGGAACGCCAATTTAATGTTTTACTCTCCTAATCTCTTCTTAAGTCACTATTAAACTGAGCGCATTTGTTTTATTCAGAAGGTGGTTTTCTTTTATGGTATTGACAGAAAATCTATTTTAAAAAATGTGGATTTTAGTGCAGATTAGGGGGCTGTAAAATGTGTTTATTAACGTTTCCTCAGGATAATTTTTTAAAATAATAGAGCACAGAAACTCTTATTTGAAGACTTAAATAGATCTAAGCAGCAATGAATGAATGTACACTCTCAGATATTGAGCCTTAATCTTTGTGTAGAGATGAACCTTTTCTGAAGAGTTGACACAACATTTACAAACTAACTTCGTGAATTTCCAATAGTCCAATTTATTTCATGCTTTAGAGAAGAAAGCGGAATTGGTTTGGCAATTTGCTGTCTTAACAGCGGAGGGAAGAGGCCTGGCCGTGTAATCCTTTGATGTGCTGTTGGTCGGGGCTCAAGATGACAGTACTATTCATAAAATTTGCCAATCCATGGTCCTCAGGGGCCAGTCGTTGTGGTCACAGGACCTGGATTATACCTTAACCCAGGCTAGGGCCCGGGGGACAGGTGAAAGGGGGGTAGGAGTCCTAAAAAAAAAATATGCATTAGAAATATCAGTGCCCTCAGAAGCACGAGATTGAACTTCACTCAACTTTCTAGTTTTCCCTGTTAACACTATCAACGTTTCCCTTTACTGTGGGAATTGTGATCGAATCAACGCAATATTATCCCCTTTCAATGCAACATACCAAGACAAAACGAACTACGCAAGAGATTTTGTTGGAGGCAGAACTCATCGGAGTAGGATTATATTGCGTTGACAGGCAAGACTCAGGCCCATACACTAGACCTAACCAATCAGAGCTGCAGTAGGCCTATATGCAAATAGACCATTGCCATATATGGATTTGTGCCATTAACTTTGAACTGAACTGTTTTACAGTATGAACGGTCACAATTATTACGTGCATGTTTTGAGATCAAAGCTAGAGCTGCGTGTAGGCACGTGAGTGAGTTATTAACCCAGTTATAGCTAATTTGTAGTCATAAATGGGGGAGCGATTGATTCCTACAAGAGCACAAAACGTGAATATTTCTAGCCATCTTGGAAAAGCAAGTCAGGAGCTTTTTTTTATGTCTTAAAGGGACAGTGTTGTATTTTGAGACAGAATAAGCTAAGTAGCCAATAGGCAGAGGGTAGCATAATTTGTCTGATTCTCTGTGATAATGGTATGTGAATAATAATGCATTTTATTTTCTTCCATCAAACACAACAACATTTTCAGTCGACTCCTTGTCTGAAGGACAAGTGGGTAAACAGGTTAATCTTTTCACATTATTCTACAGTGGTCCCTGCAGCGTACGCTCAAACCAGTTTGATTAGAATGCTTATTTAGAACGTCCAGTTTCGAATTGATGCAACAGTCAGCATTTGAGCTAGCCACACAATTTTTTCTCAAACATTTTGCACAAACACGGTCCTTACAAAGTTATGTCCTGAATGTGACCAGTTTATTTTTGGATGCAATGTTTAGACATTCACAGAAGTAGCAACAGCGTACACAATTATCCAAACTGGAAAATGTAAGCTACATTAGTCCTAGCGCTAACTGAGGAAATATTGATGTAACACAAGCTGTCATAACTCTCAACTGACATAAACCACAATATGAATTAGCTAATAACAATTAGTATTACTATTTATAAATCATCACATCATGCATGAGCTCAACATTGATCAAAATAATTGAGTAAAGCACTTTATAGAGATCGAAAGTAATTTGACAATGGGTAGTTTGTGGGTGCTGCCATGTTTGTTTTTCGCGTCAACCAAAGATAAGAAGAGGAGACAAGATGAGTTTGGTCTGTTTGCAGTATGCATGTTGAAGGAGGTGTGTCGTTTACGATCATTCACTTCCCTTCATTCTCTTCCGGAAGTTTACCTGAAAGATGAGTGAACCATTCCTTCACCTCGTTATAACATCTTTGGTCTGACAGATGTTTATTTGACACACAGAATGCAGTGTGTAATGTCAACAAACATGGTGCCACACATAGCTGGCAAATAGATTAGCTCATTATAATCAGTACAACCTTCAAAAAAGTATTTTACACACATCATAGGTGTCCATTACAATCTATGCAATAATCGGAATGCATTATTTGTCACCAGTACTTGAAAAAGTGAATAAAACTGTAAATACATTATGCTACATTATGTATTATACATACATACATACATACATACATACATACATACATATTTCATGCTACAGTAGAAATGACAACACAATATACAGAAAATAAGGCACTTACTTTGATAGGAACGCACATATGTCCAAGTTATTATTTGTAAGGAAAACAACAATGGAGGAAATGTGAGCGCCAGCCAGAAAATGTGGCAGTTCATGCAAGACTGTGCAAATGTCTGCATACTTGATGTGCGGAAAAAATGGGTAAGGGCTCTCGAAGAGGGAAGTTTGTCCGGCTCAGTAAAGCCTCAATCATAAAAAGTCCGCAACACTGAAATGAGCTACTTCTATGTGAATTAATAAGGAGGCGGAACACACCTAAATTCAAACTGTTAGAAAATACAACTTGTTAAAAAAAAATTGAAATTGCCAAGTTGAAACAGCCTATAGATAATTAGCGGGCAGCGTGTGTTAACTGTCCTGTTGCGTAACAAACACATTTTGGAACAGTGACATTATGTGCATTAAACATCTCACGCTGGGACGACTGTTAGATATTTGGATCTCACGTATGAAAAGGTTAATGTCAAGCCCTGCATGTTTTTTTCAAAAGTCTCATTGAATGTAGGCCTACTTTAAACACCATACATTGGCTGCTACTGTAGGCTGAATAACAGAACAGCTAATTCCATGTTAAAATGTTATGTGATACATTTTCGCTATTGTCTTTTATGGTAGGCGTACATTATGATCAAATAGCCACAGTAGCCTACTTGGCCACTGTTAAAACAGTAAATTAAAGTGGGTATAGCCTCAGTGTTCACAGGAAACCCGTGCCGGAAGTTGACCTGAAATTTGCACAGAGGCAACATTTTTTTGAAGGAATATTGGTTGGGTTCCCTTTTTAGTGAACGATTAGGCGTTCAGTTACTAAAGAGTATATCCTTGCAAACGATTGTTGTATCCTGAATATTTTGCAGTTAATTGACATGCATGTGTACTTAATCCGTGTTGGAAGTAGTTACTTGGAAAAGTAATATATTGTAACTTTTTGGGCGACCTGACAAAATTCACTTAGAAATGTGAGTTATGGAGCTGTCATTCTCATTGAAAGCAAGTCTAAGAAGTGGTAGATCTGTTCTATGTGTGCCATTTCTATGCTTCCCTTACTTAAGTTTATTTTTTGCATCTTTTACTTTTGGTTTTGTACACCAGCCTCAAACAAGCTGTAAATACAATATTTTTGGTTATTGGAAAGATATTTCACAGCGGTTTAGATAGTACAATAATTCTGTACATTTGCTTGATTTGTTACATGAACTGATATTCGGCAAACTTAGAATTTTAGCAATCAGGAAATGGCGGAGAGATTTCTACATATTGCACCTTTAACAATATTACTTTATGTGGAAGGTAGTGTGTTATATTTGAGCAATTAAGGCACCTCGGGGTGTGGTATATGGCCAATATACCACGGCTAAGGGCTGTTCTTATGCACGACGTGCCTACATACAGCCATTAGCTATGGTATATTGGCCATATACTGTGCCACAAACCCCCGAGGTGCCTTATTGGTATTATAACTTCTACTTGGTCACAATCCCGGATCCGGGAGCATCCTCATCAGTAAAAAAGCTGACTAGCATAGCCTAGCATAGCGCCACAAGTAAATACTAGCATATAAATATCATGAAATCACAAGTCCAAGACACCAAATGAAAGATACACATCTTGTGAATCCAGCCATCATTTCCGATTTTTTAAAAATGTTTTACAGCGAAAACACAATATGTATTTCTATTAGCTAACCACGATAGCAAAAGACTCAACCGCATATTTTCAAAAAAGATTTACCGCATAGGTAGCTATCACAAATTCGACCAAATAAAGATATAATTAGTCACTAACCAAGAAACAACTTCATTAGATGACATGCTATACAATAAATCTGTTATAAGACTATGTTTTGTTCGAAGAATTTGCATATATCAGGTATAAATCATAGTTTTACATTGCAGCTACAATCACAAATATCACCAAAGCAGCTAGAATAACTACAGAGAGCAACGTGAAATACTTAAATACTCATCATAAAACATTTATGAAAAATACATGGTGTACAGCAAATGAAAGACAAACATCTTGTGAATCCAGCCAATATTTCAGATTTTTTAAGTGTTTTACAGCGAAAACACAATATAGCATTATATTAGCTTACTACAATAGCCAACCACACAACCGCATTCATTCACCGCAAAGGTAGCGATAGCGAAAAAACCAGCAAAAGATATAAATTTATTCACTAACCTTGACAAACTTCATCAGATGACAGTCCTATAACATCATATTACACAATACATATATGTTTTGTTCGAAAATGTGCATATTTAGCGGTACAAATCGTCGTTTTACAATGTGAATACGTAGTCAAAATGTACAAAATTATCCGGATATATTTCTGACAGTCACCTAATCTAATCAAATAACTCATCATAAACTTTACTAAAAAATACATGTTGTACAGCAAATGAAAGATACACTAGTTCTTAATGCAACCGCTGTGTTAGATTTTTAAAAATAACTTTAGTACGACATACAGCTTACGTTATAGCGAGACAGCGCCCAAAATCAGGGCGGAAAATATCACTAAACATTTTCAACAGAAATACGAAATAACATCATAAATGGTTCCTACTTTTGATGAGCTTCCATCAGAATGTTGTACAAGTTGTCCTTTGTCCAGAATAATCGTTGTTTGGTTGTAGAATGTRCTCTTCTCCTGTCGAATTAGCAACCAAAGCTAGCCATGTGGCGCAAACGTGCCCAACATCACATAACGCAAAGAAAAGAAAATGCCGAAAATCGCAATAAACTGATATAAACTGATATAACTCGGTTTAAAATAACTACTTTATGATGTTTTTAACACATATATCAAATCAAATCAGAGCCGGAGATATCTATACCGAAAGCTTTTCAGAACGCAATCTGGGGTCCCTTCTCGCGCCTTCCAAGACAATGAAAATTCTGGTCACGTCATTCCAAAAGCTCTTGTTCGGCCTCAGATCAAGCTAGACACCCCATTCCACCTCTCACTGCCTATTGACATCTAGTGGAAGGCGTATGCAGTGCATGTAGATCCATAGATTTCAGGCAAATTAATAGGAAGGCCCTGGAACAGAGCCTCGATTTCAGATTTTTCACTTCCTGACAGGAAGTTTGCTGCAAAATGAGTTCTGTTTTACTCACAGATATAATTCAAACGGTTTTAGAAACTAGAGAGTGTTTTCTATCCAATAGTAATAATAATATGCATATTGTACGAGCAATAATTGAGTACGAGGCAGTTTAATTTGTGAACGATTTTTTACAAAGTGAAAATAGCACCCCCCTATTGAGAAAAGGATAAACTAGTTGCCAACATAATTAAAACAGTAAAAAGTTGTATTTTGTCATACTTGTGGTATATGGTGGAGTGGCCAGATGGAAGCCACTCCTCAGTAAAAGGCACATGACAGCCCGCTTGGAGTTTGCCAAAAGACACCTGAAGGACTCAGACCATGAGAAACAAGATTTCTGGTCAGATGAAACCAAGATTCTCTTTGGCCTGAATGCCAAGCGTCACGTCTGGAGGAAGCCTGGCACCATCCCTAATGTGAAGCATGGTGTTGGCAGCATCATGCTGTAGGGATGTTTTTCAGCAGCAGGGACTGGGAGACTGGTCAGGATCGAGGAAAAGATGAACGGAGCAAAGTACAGAGAGATCCTTGATGAAAACCTGCTCCAGAGCGCTCAGGACCTCAGACTGGGGTGAAGGTTCAACCCTAAGCACACACCCAAAACAACGCAGGAGTGGCTTCGGGACAAGTCTCTGAATGTCCTTGAGTGGTCCAGCCAGAGACCTGAAAAAAGCTGTGCGGCTACGCTCCCCATCCAACCTGACAGAGCTTGAGAGGATCTGTAGAGAAGAATGGGAGAAACTCCCCAAATACAGGTGTGCCAAGCTTGTAGCGTCCTACCCAAGAAGACTCAGGCCTGTGATCGCTGCCAAAGCTGCTTCAACAAAGTATTGAGTAAAGGGTCTGAATACATATTTTTGCAAAAAAATATAAAAACCAGTTTTTGCTTTGTCATTATGGGGTATTGTGTGTAGATTGAGGAATAAAACCAATTTAATACATTTTTGAATAAGGCTGTAACGTAACAAAATGTGGAAAAAGTCAAGGGGTCTGAATACTTTCCGAATGTACAGTATATCCAAGCAGACCTACAAGGTTTGGGGCTGCTTGCATACTCCCTGAAAAGTCTGGCGATTTATAGCAGCTACTCTGGCCAGGCGATAGCAGGCTCTCTCCTCTCCACACTGTAATTTCCTGGGGTCTGTCAGGCTGATATACTGGCCGCTGGGAGAGAAGACTGCCAGCTGCAGGGGGAGGCAGGAGATAGAGGGGAGACCCACACTGTGGTCGTCTGAGTGGACTCTCAAAGTAGCACTGACTGACTGTGACTGTACATAGCTATATACTGTAGCATTTCACTGAGAGGTATCGGAGGATGGAGAGACAAACGTCAGAGCGACAGGTTTGGTGGTTGAGTCAGATAAATAACAATTTGTGATGGGTCCACGCTCCAAAAGATGCATAAAGCTTATTTCATTTTTGATTTAATTTTTTTACTGCAGGGGTAGCGTACACACGTTTTGCGCTTGCAGCCTTCTTCAATGTGTAGGTACAAATCTTTTTAATTCAAAACAGCATTTGTAGGGAACACAAACAATGAGCAGCAGATGCTTCTAATCAGGGTTGAGTCACTGTGAAAACCCTAAATGAATTTATGTCATAACTGCTGTAAACATCTCTGAGATTGGGCTTTGAGCTATGTCACCTATATCTCTGTCTGAACGATGTTTCCAATACAAGGCCGATTCAATTATCCCCAATCCTCCTCTTTGTGTTTTGAGGCTTCGGGAGAGTAGTAACTCTCATTCATTGACTGGGGTAATCTGGTCTTTTCCTGTTCCCTGAGTGACTTTTTGTGTAACACAACCAACTCCTGAGCTCCCCCTAAACCTATTTTCTATAATCTTAAGGCACTGATCCGTATCTTAATTGTACACATTACAGCTGTAGTAAAGTTGAAACATTCAAAACAAGAGGATTTCTGGGGCCTGTTCCCACTTTGTGAGGTCATTTGAGGACTTCCCCCTGACTGCACTAGCTTCACTTGTGGAGCCGAGTGTTGAGACACTGAGAACACTGTGGGGTGGTTGTCAGAAGAGCTCCCCCTGGTGTTCAGAGGCAGTTAGGTGAACTACACACACAGACAGTTATGCACTGTATAATGGCCATATGGTTTTCTCTTTCCTTTTAGGAAGTTTTTCTGTGATTAAAAAAATAAAAAATAATCACAAATTACTTTATTGTAAAAAATAAATAAATTGCGTCTATCGTTACTGTTAGATGATTATCTCCCACTAATCTCCCCCTCATAATAGTCCTGCAGGACCCCCAAAAAAATCTGATTTTCCATCCCGTAGCACATTTCTATGAATCATCGGCGGACACAGTATTTGGAATTCATTTATTGTGCGTTTTATCGTGTGCACTATTAGTCTGCATTCAGACTTGCAGTAGGCATTATTAGAAGCCCATGGTCCTTTATATATGTCATCTGTCTAAGGGTATAGGCAATGCATGAGGATTACATACAAGGTTACTCAGAAACCGACCCTCTAAACTTCAGGCCTACGATGGTGTTATCAGTTCTAGATTACCATACTTGTTGCTAATTTTGATACGAAATTGTGACTATGTTCTTGACAGGGTCTCTTTGCCTCACCGAGTCTCTCGATTCACTTTGATATCCCTTTGAAACATGCCTCTTTACTCTGGGCTGCCAGACGCTCTGCGCTGCAAATGACTAATTGAACTACCTTTTGAATGTGAAGTCGACTGCCTTGTAACTTCACAGCGAAGAGAAGATCTTAATCGGCCATAATACCATTTCTGATAGGATCTGGCTGGCAATATTGATTTTAAAGTGCACTTCCAACAAGCCGATGTTTGTCAGTTCACACTGTACATGATAATTCCTGTCTATTAGGCAGCTCACTGAGAAACTTCTTGGTACGATGGGTAAGTTGGTAGACTAGACGGGCTGGGATCCTGCCTGTTCACATTGTCTTGATAGGCAGGAGGCATGGATGTCCGTCTAGCGCACGCACACAGTGAGACTAATGCCTCTGGACATTTGTTGGTTTGTCTCCAACATAATTACCATTACTTGCCATTCAAGGTGTGAAGGTTCTCCTTGAATTAATTCTAAATCACAGCTGAATGCAACAATAACAACTTATCGTCCTTTTTTAATAGACAAAGAAAAACTTTCCTCAAAAACAATCTAATGCTGAACTCTCAATAACTGAGATTCTTACTTCTAATCAGTCATCAAGTTGATATGAAATTAAATCAAATTGATATTCCTTTTCCATAGCCATATTTAACATTATACCAACATCGGCAGGCTTATCAAATCTTGTTAGTGTCCTCTCCAATATTTGTTTTGCCCAAAATTGAGTGTCATGACTCGTGTTTTTGGAGTGAGCGTGTAATAGAACAAACCAACAGAACCTGAAGGTCAAAGCGACCTAGCTTACGGAGGCTGTGTTATATTATTGTGCTTCAGTTACGTGATTAACACATAGCAACGACAAGGCTATGTGATTACACGTTAAAACCTACAGTAGAAGGCCACGTATAGTCAGACTTGTTCTTAGTTCCAGTTATACAAAGATCTCGTCAGTCACTACGAGACAAAATTTTGCCAGACCGTCGTCACTCATGCTGTAAGCCTGTGCTGACTTGAGATAGATGGCTGTAGATGAGATGGTTGATAGTGACTTCTGTTTTAGATGAATTCCCCGCGTGTTGTCAGACTGACAGGTGTTATCTCCCAGGGATAGACGACGATGAGTGTCTCCTCTAATATGAAGAAATACATTCATTAGATTACACACACATTAAATGAGTCAATCATAAACTGACTGTCTGTGTGTGCTGCTTCTTTTGAGTCCCTCAAAGCATATTGATCTCTATATAATGTACACACATCATCTTTGAAAGCCTTGCGCTCCGCCTCGACTGCCTCTTCTCCAGCTTTGTCCAATAACGCCAAATGTAGTTCTGAGAAGAATGAATACATTCACAACATCCTGGCAAACCCACTTCAATTATTTTGTTTTCCATCAACCATTTCAACGTATGAGTGCATGTGTGTAGGCTTCGCACACACACGTGTGGCTTTGTGTGTGTGAGAGAGCGAGCAACTGGTCTTCTGTGGCCGCCAAGAGCCAACCCAAATCAATTTCCTTTCTAATCGAATTAAAAGGTTGGACAGATTTAGGTGGACTGCTGTATTAGCTCTTCAAAAGCGCTCCCCCCTCCAACTACACCCCCCCTCCCAGGCTTCCCCAACTACCCCCCAGGCCCCCTCAACTACCCCCCCCAGGGCCCTCTTCCCCGATTCTGCAGCTTGAGTGACACTCAGCTGGTCTAAAAATACTTTTTGAGCGTTGTGCTGTTTGGCTTCAAGGTCAGGGCCGGACCGCTCTCCAAATCAACATGTTTCAGAGATCATTAGCAAAATGGCCCCCAACCTAATTGAGACGGTCAACCTTCTGTCAACCATTAAGAGAGACAGGGCAGTGGCTCGGACCAGTGCATTTCTGTCTGTCTGTCTGCTTTAACTGCAGTCTTGAGGCAGCTAGAAAACGAAACAAAATGGATCCTCGTATTTCACATTTTATTCAGTTGTTTACACCGGAAAAACAGAGCAGTGTAGCACTATAATGTCAAGGGCTCACAATTTCTGGAAGACACGTTGATTACTGTTCATTTTTCTATTTAGAAATGTTGCAGTTATGTAGGCGCAGCCTTCACTTGGACTCAACAGTTGATCTCGAAACGGCATTCATTCCCTGGGCCGCGAGGTTGGAAATGTACATCGCCCTTAACCCAAAAAAAGGGATACTTGTACTGTAACACCCTCAGACTTCTGCTCTGCCCCCCATTTCCTTGAACAGCCCCACAAAGGCCTACATTAAGCTGGGGAGAAGCATGCAAGACCCATTATACCTAAAACCTTTATATTTAGAAGTAATTTGGCCATGCTTCTGCCATCGCATTCAGATTTGATTAACTTTACATTTTTTTTATTTGCAGCAATCTCCCTCCCTCCCACACCAACTCAACACCACCCTAACCCCCCCCCCCCACACCAACTCAACACCACCTAACCCCTCTCACACCAACTCAACACACCTAACCCTCTCAACAACTCAAACACCACTAACCCCTCTCACACCAACTCAACACCACCTTAACCCCCTCTCACACCAACTCAACACCACCTTAACCCCCTTCACACCAACTCACACCACCCTAACCCTCTACACCAACTCAACACCACCCTAACCCCTCCCATCCGAAACCCCTGTTTTTTAGCCGTGCAGCTTTAGTCTCTTTTTTCGTTAGTTTCCCCCGTGTCTCAGAAAACAAAACAAACTCCGTTCCTGTCAGATGGGACTAGAGGTTGAAGGGGGAGGACTGGGGGGGGGGGGGGGACTTTGGGGGAGGGGAGGGGTGACAGTAGAAAGGCGCTGAAAGCCTTTTGTCCACTGGGAAAGACCATGTCGGCACAGAGAGAGAGGGGAAGAGAGGGGAGGGAGGGAGGGATAAAGTAGGGGGGCCTAGCTCCGGTCATTTGGCCACAGCAAAAAGCCAAAAGTGTAAAGATCAGGGACGTAAGAGGTCAAGCCTAAGAGCCTATGACCTATGACTCATTCAGAGCCCTGGACACATTATCTGTCCACTGTCCAGATGGCCACTGGGAATAAATCATGGCAAGATGCAGAGTGAATTCCAATGCAGGGAGGGGGGTTGCTCTGTTCCGCTCCCAGCCAGATTATCAACCAGTCAGACCAAGGGAAAAAGGCAATGGAATAGGGAAAAGAAGCAATAGGAATGTTTTTTTCTGCACTTTAAGCGTGTTAATGACTACAGCACAGCCAGCCACAGTAATGCCCAACAGAGACCAACAGAGGGGAGTGGGGGGGGGGGTTTAGTCCCCCAACCCATTTGTATGGATTACAGCTAAATCTCTTACTGTGCGGTGATGGGGTAGTGGAGAAGGGTGAACCACTGATTGGTTGTGAAGCTACTGGCCTATGTACAAATTCACTACAGGGGCTGAAAGTGGAGTAAATAGTTGGTTGGAGTAGTAGTAGAACTCAGTGGCGACCCACCTGTTTTGAGCCCCACCTGTTTAGCTATGAAAAAAAATAAGATGATTATTTGGCATAAATACGTGTCACATATCAGTTTGCAAACAATGTAAAAAATAATAGAGTTTATAAAGCCGCATACAAATATGGGACAGACAATTGAGTATTTTAAAACACAGGACCTACAAATGACTTGTCTATGCAAATCTATTTTCACTGTGGCAGTTGTCATCCAAGTGAGCAGTGTCATTTATTTTAATCTTTCCAATGTTTTTCACAGTAATGGACTTAATTGAATAGCACTTTTGCATTTGATCCTGAGGGGAAAACACAAACACACAAACGATAATGTTGTCAAACACTATTTGGCCAGTGGAGTGGGATTATGTGAATGAGGAGTAATACAGTAGGGTGTTCCCAATACCAAACAACATGACTAGAAATACGAAGTATTTTTTAACTGAATGCATAATCTCCTCATAGTTCTGAATTACATTTGACAATGCTATATGACATTAATGTATGTAACCTAAATTATATAAGCTACTACAAAGTAGTGTAGTTACTTAAAATATAAGTGCAATTGTCCCCAAAAAAGTATACATTTTATTGCCACAAAATGAATTACCTGTCCCCCTTAATGATAGACCAGACACTTTTGGGGCGGCAAGTAGCCTAGTGGTTAGAGCGTTGGGCCACTAACCGAAAGGTTGCTGGGTTGAATCCCCAAGCTGACAAGGTAAAAATCAGTCGTTCTTTCCCTGAACAAGGCAGTTCCCACTGTTCACCGGTAGGCCATCATTGTAAATAAGAATTTGTTCTTAACTGATTTGCCTAGTTAAATAAAGGTTTTTATTCAGTTTTTTTATATATAAAAGTTTTTACAACCACAAGTTTTGACCAATCAGCCACAGTGACCCCTACTGGCCGCCCACCTGAACAACGCCCTATATTGTAAATGCCCATTGCTTGTGTCCAATGAGGGGACTGTGAGCATCGACACCCTTGGCAACCATTGGCCCAGTTGCCACGGCCAGGCCAGGCGAGCTCTGTGGAAGACAGCTGTACTGCATGAGCTGTTCCCTCTCATTTGTACTCCATTTATCTCACATTTCTCTCACCTCCGTCCATCCCCGTCCCCCTCTCCTTTACTGACTTTATTGTCCCCATGGGGAAATGTTGTGGCAGTGTCATGTACACGTTTAAAGTGGCGTTTAAATACAAAACAAATTGACAATACAACTTTCATAACAGCTACATACCAATAAAAAGAGACTAACCTGCTGGCCTTACTGGGTCAATAGGAACATTAGTCTGAGATATTTAGGAGGGATATCACACCTGGCACAAATGATTGTCCCTCCCCGGACTCCCTCGCTGGCCAGGGGGCTCTATCTCTCCCATAGTTAGCCCCATCCCATCTCCACTGTGCCCAATCAGCTGTGGCAAAGCAAATGGCATCTCTCTCTCACTTCCTCTTTTCCATTCAAAGCGGACGCACAGATGCACACACAGATGGACACAAATGCACAGTAAACACAAGCTGTTTGGTCACATGCAAAGGAAAAACATACAAACACATGCGCTCCCATTCCTATGGAAGTACATACACACACTTATACGAATATCAGTGAGTATGATAAACTGGTCAACCCACATCTGAGTGGCAGCCTGTTGATCTAGTTCCGTCCCTGTGTGACGTAATGTCTGTATTGCTGTCAACCCTACATAGGATTTAGTACCCTACATGTCTATTTCTTAGGAATAATACACCATGGGCTTGTTTATTTGTATATAGAGAACAAGACTACGATAGACATGGGTGAATTTCTCTCAGAACCTAAACAGAAGGACAACAAAGCAAACAAGAAAAGTGATGACGTGGGGTATGGTGACAGAGGCGGAAATAGAAAAAATAAACCAAATGATTTACAATCTGAACCTTGGCCACTGTAAACTTCAATGCGTTCCAGACATCTTCCAGACAGTTTTCCCCTCCTTGGTATGAATCTGCCGTATCTCATTCCCCCGCACTAATTCCAATTTAATTGCCAGTGGCCCGAAGCCTCCTCAATAGGAGTAACAAATGGTTTGATTTTGTAGACTTCATCAGACTGCATTTTAAATGCGACACAGTAACCCGGCGCGAATGCCAATGAAGCCGCCGAGTATCTCTCTGTTTACTAATTATCCTTTTTCTTACTTCAAGCCACACTGCGCAAGTTGTCTGATTTAAATCGGATTTGTGGGATTGGGAGAGGGAGGGGGGGGCACGGTCCTCTGCTTTGTAAACGATCCGCAGGACCAAGGCAAGGGCCGGCTGTGCACTGTAAATTATATTCTCTTAAAGGCGCATGTCCCCCCCAATCCAACTCTTTCTCTGATACACGGCCTGCTGATGTCAAATTCTCGACATATGCTGTTTATGATCTTTAAGAGCTCTATCGTCAGCATTTATGGTCTTTAAGAGCTCTGTCAGTCAGCACGGGGCAGATGTATCAAGAGGCCCGCAATCTAAACTAGACAGTTGACACCCCCTGCATATAGGGAAGGTGGTATGGCCCAGAACAGACCATTATGTAATATAAATAGATGCCAGACAAAACCCTGTCTGTCAACATCAAACAAAAGCAGTCAAAGTCTGAATATTGGGGAAAGTTCTTGAATGATTAATATATGATACACCTGTACCTTACACTAGATAAGGTTTTGATATGTTTATCTCACGAGGAAGACCATACGAGTGATGAACCTTCCCGGGATAGAGATGTTTCCCCTGTCAACTAAATGGACAGTTGAGCTACCATATGGTTCCCTGACATTATTTCTGGGTAATTAATATGGCATCTAGTCTGGCATCTGGTGACATTAATCTAACTGGTGAACGGTTCATCTCACGTTTCCCGCTTCATGACACACCGACGTGTGAATTATCACTCACTGTTATTGGCATGGATGGCACCACACGGCACATTGAGAATTGTGCTTTGTATGCAGACATGGTAGTTTCTCTGGGTGTGTTGGTTACACTGTCTAGTCTTTTTGAGCTCGAGAGAATTAAGGTTTTATTTGGTGCCGGGTTCCTTTTAAGCAGTGGTGTAAAGTACTTAAGTAAAAATGCTTTAAAGTACTACTTAAGTCATTTTTTGCGGTATCTGTACTTTACTATTTATATTTTTGACAACATTTACTTTTACTTCACTACATTCCTAAAGAAAATAATGTACTTTTTACTCCATACATTTTCCCTGATACCCAAAAGTACTCGTTACATTTTGACAGGAAAATGGACCAATTCTCACACACTTATCAAGAGAACATCTCTACTGCCTCTGATCTGGCGGACTACATAAACACAAGTGCTTCATTTGTAAATTAATGTCTGAGTGTTGGTGTGCCTCTGGCTATCCATAAATATATAAAAATTGTGCCGTCTGGTTTGCATAATACTGTATAAGGAAATTATTAATACTTTTACTTTTGATACTTAAGTATATTTTAGCAATTCCATTTACTTTTGATACTTCAGTATATTTCAAACCAAATACTTTTAGACTTTTACTCAAGTAGTATTTTACTGGGTGACGTTCACTTTTACTCTAGTTATTTTCTATTAAATGTATCTTTACTTTTACTCAAGTATGACATTTTAGTACTTTTTCCACCACTGCTTTTAAGGCAGGGATCCCCAATGTATTATATATGTATATATATCTCATTAAAAAATATATTTTTTGGGGGGGGACATTACTGTAAAATCCCCAGGAAATCAGCTCAATGATTTTAATTTAAGAAATCTGTTCCCAAGTATTCCCACGCATAAATAGAGGCATATGTGATTGTATCCCAATGTAATCAAGGTTTGAAATGATTGTTTGTTCAATTATGTTCCGGCCCCCGGACCATCCCCTCAAGAAAAATGTGGTACTGTATTCGGCACGCAGCTGAATAGAGTACCACAGTATGAGTCATAATACCCATAAAACCTAGCGGTCAAACAAGGAAATGGTTCCAATAGTTTTTCCACCATTCAATTTTCCCATAGGGGATTTTAGAAACACATAAAGGCTGTGTTTCATGTAGGTTTACCCTGGCGTGATGATAACCCCCCCCCCCACAAAATAAATGTAACGCTAATTATCTGCTAATGTGGCTATCATAAAGAACTACAAATGCCATGATGATCTGGACGAGACTGCCGAATCGAGGAAAAGGTAAGAATCTCTGGATTAACTATCTAATGTTAGCTACATTTTGTCATTAATAAATTGGCAAAATTCCTTTAATTGACAATTCTGTGAACTGTCCTGTGCAAGTTTTAAATTGATACAATACCTGTTAGCATAGGTGTCAGCTAGAGATGATGTGCAGGAACTTGCAGGGATTTATAGTCTTGCATGATGTGTACTTTGATGCTAATTAGCCTTTTCGAAACTGAGAGTAAATAGAGCCGAATGGCTATCAAAACATCAGGCCAGGGTAAGCCTACATGAAATAAACCTTATTTTAAGTGTTTCTAAAAATCCCTATGGGAAAAATGAATGGTGGAAAAACAATTGGAACTGTTTGACCACTAGGTTTTATGGGTATTATGACACCTCCAATTTGGGGCTTTATGTAATTGGGGACCCCTGCTTTAAGGTCTCATATGTATTATTTGATTAACATCGTGTTCGATTGCGTTTTAGAGAAACCATATCGCATTGTTGTAAATACAGCAAGCCTATCATTTGATTGGATGTCTGTTTTTCACAGATCATTATATTCCGGCAATGGATATTTATTCATTGCATGTAGATCTAATTATCTCTCTCTCTCTCTCTCTCGCTCTCTCATCCTCACCCTCTCTCCCGTTCGATCAATAAACAATTCACTGAGGCTCTTTTCTTTGCGTTTCTTGTCAAAGCCAGTGAGGCGTTTTGAATGAATTAGCCTGTGCGGCTCTTTTTCTTTCTCTTTCTCTGTCTCTCTCTCTCTCTCTCTCTGTGTTTCTGTTTCTCCCTTCCTCTCTATCTATTCTCCTCTCTCTCTCTCCCTCTATCTTCTCTGTATTCCGGTCCAGACCTGTCGTCCAGGCCTGGTGCCACTGATATGCCAGGCCACTCTCAGGGATTAGATCGCTCTGCCCTTTTCCTCCATATGTGTGTGTGTGCGCGTATTAAAATAGTTATTAGCAATTTGCATCAATTAGCTCACCATGTTCCTCCATTGTTCAGAACCTCTGTGTGTCACCAACCTCTCTATGACGTGTTGTGTTGCTGCATGTTTCCAGTGCCGCCATTCCGCCTTGTTTGGCCTCAGACAGAGAGGCTGCTGGGAGCTAGACAGTAGACACAGTTTACCTCACAGCATCCATCTGGTCACTGGTTCCTCTCGACCCACCTCACCTACTGAGTCCGCACAGCCCCACAGTCCAAATATGAATATGATCTGTGTAGGTGACTGAGGTGAGATGGAGGGTACATCCCAGATGAAACACTTTAAACTGCTGTGGAGATTCTACTCTTGATTTTTAAACTCTTCAATGTGTTGAATAGGAGGGGAAATATATTGGTATATACATTGCATTCAGAAAGTATTCATACCCCTTGACTTATTCTACATTTTGTTGTGTTACAGCTTGAATTCAAAATGGATTCAATTGATAATTTTTTCTCACCCATCTACACACAATACTCTTTAATGACAAAGTGAAAACATGTTTTTAGAGATGTTTGCAAATGTATTGAAAATTAAATACAGAAATATTTAATTTACCTAAGTATTCACACCCCTTTGCTATTACGCTCCGGTGCATCCTATTTCCTTTGATCATCCTTGAGATGTTTCTACAACTTGATTGGAGACCACCTGTGGCAAGGGCTGTTGCAGGGACTGTATTACCGCCACACCGGCGGTCAAGAGTCATGAAGGCAGTCAAATATCACATGACCGTTTAGACACGGTAATTAGGCTTCTCCAAGCTCTACTGCTGGTCATTAGTAGCCTACAAAACTTGCTAACTTCTTGGCACTCGGCACTCTATTGTCCCTCTAATCACTCTGCTCTGACCACAATGCAAATGTATTTGAAAATCGAATCAAACACTTCATGAGAGCCCATGAGCTCATGTTGTGCAACATTTCTATAGGCTATGCAATTATGTGAGAAAACAGAGTGATGGCCGCTAATAAAAAGACGAGGATCCCATCAGCTTTCTATAGGCTAGGCCTACTATATTTATTTATTAACTTTCCTAATATTAAGCACATTGCTTATATTTACAACAGGAGTATAAATAATATTTTTGCAGGAATCTCCTTGCGAATGATTTTGCCGAAGATTGTACCTGGCTGGCATGAAAATAAACCATTGGGAAAAGCGTCCTCCATTCGTTATTTAAGTGCATATGTATTTTTTCCCACTGCCCCGTTTCAATACAGGTGCATGATAATGATTCTAAATCAAAACAAATGTCATACATATATATTATTTAGTATATGTAAAGACAAGATTAAATCAAGAAAATTCTGATGGGTGACAATATTAGCCTATCACTTGTGAATTATATATTATCACTTGTGAATGATGCCCAGCATAAGAAACAATGCCTTTTTTTACGACTTTTTCGAATCATAGTCGCACACCTCATGTAGCCTATAGGCCTAAATGTTTTTAAGAAGGTTTGTATCACAACTAAAGTGGCCAAATAACTTCTTAAAATTAAGCACATTAATCCGCTTTACAAGGGGTGTAGAGCCTAACTGGCATACATAAGCAGCGTGTGAGTTTCAAGTTTGGGGAAGATCATTTTCACCATAAAAATGCACCTTTATAATAAAATCATTTCATGTGTAATTGCATTTGCGGTCACTTTTGATAATGGTGTGTTCCGCTAATGGAACATTCGCACTTATAGCCTACAACCATGTGCACATTGCTGCGCTTATAATGTGAAGAAATAGCCTTATACTTTAGCAACATTTTAAGCGAAACCTTCTGATCTGTTACGTCAGCCACATTGCATAAAAAATATGCTTTGATGCTAGTGGTTGTATTAATTTGTGGTCTATCGCATCCCACAACTGTCCCAGACAATTTTTTTCTCGCACAGAATAGAATAGGTTGACTTTTGTACTATGGAGGATAGTAGATTGACATAGGCTAGTGCTTTTGCTGTTTGCTAAGCTTACGCATCTTGTTGGCTGACGTAAAGTAAATGTGGACAGTTCTTCCAATATCTTCAATATGCACCTTAGAATTGGATAAGGACACGCGAAGATGCGTCGCCGATGTGTCTGTCTTCACTTGTAGCCTGTGAGAACCCGATCACGTTATGGAGAGCCATGTGAATGAGCGATGCTTCCGATTGTGCAGCACACTCAGGGAGAAGGGCACAACGCAGCACTTCGGGCCGCAAAAGGCATGGATTTTTGGGGTGCATTACGGCCACAAAGGGGATTCGAGGCATTATCAAGTGCTAATGAAATTGTGAATGAGAAACTATTGGAGTTGTACAGCCTGCACAAAAAACAAAGCAGAGCTCAAAGCAGAACCTTTCAAGCAACTTTTTTCAAATCAGAATTAGAATCTCATCATGCAGCCTTACAATGTATTAAAAATCTAAACATATAGCCCAACGTTTGTAGAACTAAAGTTACATTAAAAACTCTAAATTAAGCATATAGGAATACCTATTTCTGAGTTAACCTCTCAACACAGAATAGCCGCATGTTCACACTCCCTCAAATCATTTGGAGAAAATATTTATATTTTATTCAGCTTTGTTCAATTGTTTTCTTCATAATATAAAATAATGCCACGGAATTATAAGTAAATCTTGTCTGCTAAATGAACTAGTGTAGCCCACAGCCATATGCCAAAGCCACATCAGGACCAAACATAAGGACAACTCAGAGGATGCTATTATTTTCTTCTGAAATAGACTACATTTTCTACATATCATGCTTCTTTAGACCTGTTTTTAATATATAATGGATTTATTTTGAAGGTGTAGGCTATATTTCATGGATTTATTATACTTTTTTGGAAGCCAGGAGATGCTAAATGTGTTTGTTAATTAATGGTCAATTACCGTGAGACCGACAGTTATTTGCTTGACAATCACTGGCTGACTAAATTTTGTGACCACCACAGCCCTACCGGTGGCCAATTCAATTGTTTGGACATGATTTAGGAAGAAACACACCTGTCTATGTAAGTTTACAGTGCATGTCAGAGCAGAAACCATACCATTAAGTCCAAGGAACTGTCTGTAGATCTCCGAGATTGTGCAGCATATAGGGAAGGGTATAAAATAATTTCTAGAATGTTGAACATTTCTAAGAGCACACTGGTTTCTATCATTGGGAAATGGAACAAATATAGAACTACCCAGACTGCCTAGAAATGGCCGTCCAACCAAACTGACCAACCGGTCAAGAAGACCTTGGTCAGGAAGATGACCAAGAACCCAATGACCACTTTGACAGAACTACGGAGTTCCTTAACTGAGATGGGAGAACTGAGATGGGAGAACCTACCAGAAGGACAACAGTCTCCACAGCACTTCACCAATCTGGGCTTCATGGGAGAGTGGCCACAGAAGCCACTCCTAAGAAAAAGGCACATGATGGCACACCTGGAGTTTACAAAAATGCACGTGAAAGACTCTGAGATCAAAAGGCAAGTGATTCTGTGGTCTGATTAACCAAAAACACTTTGGCCTGAATGCAAAGCGCTATGTCTGGAGAAAACCAGGCACAGCTCGTCACCCATCTAACACCATCCCTACCGTGAAGCCTGATGGTGTCAGCATCATGCTATGGGGATGCTTTTCAGAGGCAGGAACTGGAGACTGGTAAGGATAGATGGAACAATGAATGGAGCCAAATACAGGAACATTTGAGTGGAAATGACCTTAGACTGGGGCAAAGATTTACGTTCCAACAGGACAATGACCCCAAGCATACAGCCAAAGCAATGCTGGAATCGCTTCAGAACAATAATGTGAAAGTCCTTGAGTGGCCCAGCCAAAGCCCAGACTTGAATCCCATTGAAAATCTGCGTAAAGACTTGAAAATTGCTGTACACCGCCACTCCCCATCTAACTTAATCTGCAAGGAAGAATGGGAGAAAATCCCCAAATCCAGATGTGAAAAGCTGATACAGACATACCCAAGACGACTCAATACTGTAATCACCACGAAAGGTGCTTCTACAAAGTATTGACTCTCGGTGTGAATACTTATGTAAATGAGATATTTCTGTATTTCATTTTCAATACATTTGCTAAAATGTCGAAAAGCGTGTTTTCACTTTGTCATTATTGAGTATTGTATGTAGAAATCAATTTAGAATTCAGGCTTTAACACAATGTAGAATAAGTCAATGTGTATGAATACTTTCCCTCCACACTGCAGCCCAGGGTCTGGTGGGGTCTGGGTCTTGGCAGTCCTCTGGCAGCATTGTTCCCCTCAGCAAGTCCCTGCCGGCACCCATTGTCCCCCCTGCCCAGCGGGGGCTGTCAAAAGCCCCCTTTACGCCTCCTCTCTGGGTGCACACACCCTTGCCCCCTCGCGTTACCCCACCCCCACCTTTCCCCTCCACAGCTGCCCCCTCTGACCTCTCACCCTCCCCCCATGCTGTCAGACCCAACCTCTCTCACAACACACACTCTTCTCTTCCAGCCTGCCCGTACCACACTACCCACTTCATGTACTTATTTACCCATTAATTCCTTATTCATCAAAGGGAATGATTCATGTGACATTTTTTACCAGCCACACCCATTGCTGTTGTTGTGCGTCTTAATTTTTTATTGTTTCACCAACAGCAAAGTATTAGTCAAGAGGCAGACATTTTGTTGTTCTCCATGCAGGAGCCTTCTAAATGCTGGAACATGTTGATGAGTGAGACCAGGGCGTAAAAGACAGGGATGTGGATCCTTAACCCCGATCTAATGGTGATTTAATGCCTATATTCAGGTTCCTAGAGCTCTCTGCTTCATTAACCCTGTGGTGTTAAGTACCCTAACACGCCCATGGACAGGACAGCAGTTCTCATCCATTTAGGTGTGGCACCAACAGGAAACACGAGGACTGCCTCACCATTGTAGATACATAGGCTAGAAATGCCTAGTGCTCATGTCCGTTCACACAAAGGAAAGTGGTGAAAGCAGACGGTCGAAGCCAAGACTTTCTGTGAGTTTTTTATTGATTTCATCTGAAAGCAGGGACACTTGACAATCAGCAGAGGACCTTAAGTCCACAGCACGTCATACATACACTCGGCTGGTTACATTTTAGTACCGCCTCACGCACTAGGCACCAGGGGAAGCAACCTGAGTGATGAAATGACGTCTGACAATCCCCATAGCTCCAGGCCATTAGAAGTGGTAATGGTGATGGCAGCTGTGGTGTTATTGTGATTATTCAAACTTGGTGTAATATAATGGTCACACCGATGGTTTTTGACTAGATAAGTGTGCACCCAGGTTTGTGCAGCCTCATTTAATATGCAGTGAAACGCGTCAGCGAAAGACCCTCATCATATTAGGCTCATATCTCCCTCTTTGTTTGGGTTAAATGAAACAGAAAGGTTGACATAAATGCAACCTTGTGTGTGTGCTCTCATGCTCTTGCTATCTCTATCCCTCTCTCTCTCCCTCTCCCCCCAGACACACGCACACACACACACCCAGTCATCCACTCATACACACAGTTAGTCACTGTTATATATACACACACACACCATCGTACGATACATTGTTCAGTCCCTACACAAACCCTGTATATTTTCATCCACACAAAATAAACCACTAGCCGACCCCCCCAGCAGGGCTTTGTGGCTGTATTGAAAAATCTATTCACATACGATTCCCATAATTTAACTGTGAATAATACAGTGGCTCATTTGAAAAGCAACCGGTGAAGAGAACCCAGCTAGCAGACAGACGGTTGAGTTGGAAGACAGAGCAGCGGGAGAGAGAGCTGCTGCCATCATCCTTGCGGAGCTGAATGAGGAGAAAGAAGCTAATTGACTTCAGTCCTCGCTCACACCTACTGTATGACTCATGCGTTGTCATGTTCTAACAGCCAGCTAGACACACCGTAGTAAAATTGCTAATAGCAATACTGTAATTTTATTGCAAAGCAACTAATAAGAAAAATGTTATCTCTGAAGGTGGTGTTGGTTGAGTTCATAGAATGCATGGCGATTAAACACAAGGGCACTTTCTAGTTCACTTCCTCTCCTCCAACAGAAGAAAGGCCATGGCAGACAGACAGTGTCTAGCCCCATGCCCCACCACCACTACCAGCATGTACACATGTAGCTTTTCTCTCCTCTGTTTGTACCTCTCGTAGACGTGTCACCGGCTCTCTGGGAGTTTGCCTATCCATTAAGGGCCCCGTCCGGCTTCGCTTAAATAACTGCTGCCGCCACTCCAGGGCCATTAAGTAACCACCGCCGCCCGCCCAGCATCCAGACGAGAGCAGAGCCCCTTCCCCGATGTACTGTGGCCTGGCTGTTGGAAAGATTTCCAAAACACCAGAGCAGGAGTGAGACTAAGCCCCCCCCCCCACCCCCCCCCCCCCCCCGTTCCTATATTCTCTTCCTCCTCCACCACCACCTCTTTTCAGGTGTCACTTTCGACCGACTCAATTTTACACTGTAATAGACCACCTGGGTCAGCTACTTTTCTCCTCTGCTTCCACCTTCCTTTTTTATCACTGCACCTCCCTTCATCTGTCAGCCCTTCACCTTGCCGCCCCCCCAAGACTGGACCGGCCGCATCACTTTGGAGCACTTAATTCCAGTTAACGCTAATCAGCGCTACAGCACTTTCCCAACACACAGGAGGCCCAGGAGAAAGACACTGTCTGTTCACCTCTGTGTGTACCCCTTTCTCTCACTCTCTCCCTCTTTCTCTATCTCTCTTTGTAATGTCTCTGTGTCCTCCTATGTCCTTCTTCCTCCTTCCAAGCTTCCTCCTTCCAAGCTCCTTTAGTTGTCATGGGTTCAAATACTGTATTGAATTGCAAAGCACTCAAAACATGACATACAGACTCTGAAAGCTTGTATGTTTTGAAAAGGAAATAGCTTTTTTATTACTTTGACTAGTGCAGCATATACTGTAGTTCATATTGATTAATTGTACTCTTCTCTTTTGCTCTTAACAAAGAGACAACAACCCTCATATTTTCTCTGACCACAAGATTGCAGCTGACATCTTGTTTGCACAACAGCATGGTAAACACGGTTCTTCTCAGAAAGACAGCTGCACTATTATGTCCATTTGTGTGAATTTATATATTGCAGGATGTATACTATTGTGGTGCTGGAGGGTGCAGGCAAAAAACTGAATACATGTTACTGTACCGCACGAGTATGTGTGTGTGTCTGTGTGTGAAGGTATATCAGAGGTTAAAGGGCAATCTGTCTGCAAGAGCAGTGCCATTAGGATTAATGCACACACACTTACACACACGCATACATGCTGCACACGGTCATGTATGCGCATACACTCTCCTACACAGCCCTCCTGTGTGCCATTCACTTAACAGCATTTAACAGGTCTGGGTTTTATGGCCATATTAGTGTTATTATTGTGTGGGGGGAATGCAATTACTAGTAGTTGTACATTGAAATGGGAGAAGTGGGTTCAGAGCTGGGTTTAAGTAGTATTCCAAAAATGTCAAATACTTTGAGCGTTTGCTTAAACCTGCTAGGTTGGGTGGTTGTACTTTTGGGACTTTTTATTGGTTCCATTGCAACAGGTAAGCTCAATCGAGCACAGCTAAAGTATTTGAAATGATTTTGAATAGTAGTTAAACCCAGATCTGGTGGGGTTAAATTAGTGTTTCCTTCCACCATGTCCAGACTTCACCTCATCCCAGACCCAGGTCAAAGGCCTGCTAAAATCTTACATTCCTGCAGTTTTCCTCTCCCCCTTTCTCCCTCCCTCTCTCTTTCTCAAATTCTGTCACTCTCCCTTCTCACTATCTCCCACCTCTCTCATTCCCTCAATTGCCCTGTTCCTGTTTGCCTCCAAAACTACTCAAACCATTTTCATTTCTCAACTGGACATTAATTGTTTGTGTGATAGCCCTGAGGTAGTGGGCAAGCTCTGACCACTGTGCTGTCTCCAGAGCACCCTGTGTTGTTACATTAGAGCGAGAGGGAGAGAGGAAGGCCTGTCAGTCAAGCCACCTTAAGTGCCTCAAGTCCTGGAGGGATTCCAGTGAAAATCGGCCCCAATCAATGGCCCCCTTTTCATTGATAAAAGAAGAGGGAGAAGAAGATGTTGTGGGGGAGAAAAAAAAGCAAAAGAAAGAGGGCTAGAGAAAGCCAGAAGGGAGTCTTGTCAGTATTTATTTGCACAGAAGCACCGTTACAGCCTCACTGTCAGAAGATTTAAGGACAGGCCCCGTTTTTGTCTCATCTTCTTGTTGTTGTTTTTTTACCTTTCTCTCCCTCTACCCCATCGCTCTCTTCACCGCTCACATGGTTGCTTGAATTTTCCTCTCACTACCTTTTCCTCATCTGTCTCCTCTTTTCTTCCCCTCCCTCTCTCTCTCTCTCTCTCTCTCTCTCTCTTCCTCCCTCTCTCCCTCCCTTTTCCCCCTTTCCCTTTCATTCTCTCCTGGGTGTGGATGGGAGACAGTGATTGATCCAGGGGGAGGGCTGTCTCTGGTGCGTTTATGAACATGAGGCTGCCGCTCCTCATAGATTTTTAAATTAGTGGCAGCTTTGCCCCAAAGATGCGTTATTGACTGATGAAATAGAAGCTGAGCTCTAAACACTCACTCTTTCCCTAGAGTTTTCCCCAGTCTGGTAATTGAAAAGTGTGTGTGTGTGCGCACTGTATTCCTGTGTGTGACTATATCTCTGCTGGAGAAAAATGAACACTACTTGTTGGGCTCGAGACTCAATTGAAATATAAAGCACATCGTTATACCTTTTCATGTACTTAAAAAATTGATTTAGAAAACCTATCCTCAGTGGCCTCTATGAAGGCCTTAGCCATATTCAAGTGTTCTCTACCAAGCATGAGATACAGGGCCATTGCACATCCCATTGTGTTGACGGTTCCCTGTATGCTAAAACAGTCCTTAGCCTGCCTGTTATACTGCTCACATCGTTTGTCATTGCTCTCAACTTGGTGCTGACCTCTTGTGGTAAGGAATCACAGTTGCAATGTTCAAGCCTGTGTGCTTTTCCCAGTGGTGTTTTACAATGATCGACACCTCGTTTGGTTTAGGATACGTATTTCTTTATAAAAGATCTAACAGATCTCAAGAAATGTACATCATTGTACAATGAACAAGAATGTTGAATATCCATAGAACAGAGATGAAATGGTCTTTATTCAGGAGTAGGGCCAAGAATGACGTGTCATTTCACTACAGGACTGTCAACATGTTATGACTTGTCAGATTTATTCTCAACATTATCTCCAACTCAATTGAAGATACAAACCAGACTAAATGAGAAAAGAAAACTCACCTTGTCCTCCCTCTCTCTCCATTAGGCTCGGACATGGCCATCTTCTGCCTGCTGTGTGGGAAGCGCTTCCAGGCGCAGCCGGCACTGCAGCAACACATGGAGGTCCACGCCGGTGTGCGCAGCTACATCTGCAGCGAGTGCAACCGCACCTTCCCCAGCCACACGGCACTCAAACGTCACCTTCGCTCTCACACAGGTCAGTGGCAGTGGCGACGCATACTGTCTAGTAGCAGCTACAAAGTATGTGGACACCCCTTCAAATGAGTGTATTCTGCTTTTTCAGCCACACCCATTGCTGACAGGTGTATAAAATCGAGCAAACAGCCATGCAATCGCTGAGCTCAGTGACTTTCAACGTCGCACCTTCATAGGATCCCACCTTTCCAACAAGACAGTTTGCTAGAGCTGCCCCGGTCAACTGTAAGTGCTATTATTGTGAAGTGGAAACGTCTAGGAGCAACAACGGCTCAGCCGCGAAGTGGAAAGCCTTCCCAGAAGATTGGAGGCTGTTATAGCAGCAAAGGGGGGACCAACTCCATATATTAATGCCCATGATTTTTGAATGAGATGTTTGACAAGCAGGTGTCCACATTCTTTTAGTTATGTAGTGTATGTCAACTCCCCCTCTATCCTAGTGCACTAGGACACACTCCTTTAGGCTACTCATGTTCTCTCACACTAACCAGTCAACTCAAACTCCTCTGACTACCCTACTAACAAATGATGTTGTCACTACGTTGCAGATAGATTGTGAGAAGGTTGGTCATCACATTAGGCAATTTGTGAGGTAATAATTACACTTATGCTGTGGCAACATACTTTTGCAATGATGTGGCAACAAGTGAAAGCTACACATAGACCTCCTAAAGACTGACAGGGAAAAGGTTGTCAACACAGTCTCCTTAGGTCCGCAGCTGTAAAGGAATCCATATTTCTTATGATGGCGTGATGGATTGTTCCGTTGACGGACATGGATGACAGTATATTTGACTAGTGGCGATGTCTCAGTAGTCTAGCATGAGTTTAGACTCTAGAGCCCTGCAGGGCAACAACACGTGTCTCACCACATTATGCTCATGGCTTTGGCTTCTGAACATGGTTGCCTATTATCTAACTCACTACAATGGTTCTTCCTAGAAGGAATTGTGTAATCCCGACTCAAAAAGTTATTTTTTATTTTTTTATTTAATCTTTTATTTAACTAGGCAAGTCAGTTAAGAACAAATTCTTATTTATAATAATGGCCTACCGGGAACAGTGGGTTAACTACCTTGTTCAGAGGCAGAACAACAGATTTTTACCTTGTCAGCTCGGGGATTCGATCCAGCAACCTTTCGGTTACTGGCCTAACGCTCTAATCACTAGGCTACCTGCCGCCCTAGTCTACTATTTGCATGGCTGGCTGAATAAACAGAGAGATCTGGTCATTTGCTGAATAAATTCATGCCATGATCAAACGGAGCTGCTACTGTATATACCTCCAGGCTGGCTCGTTGGTGAGTAAAGGCAATGTTAATACTGTCAGTTGTGAGAAGGACGAGGCTGGTGAGAGAAATAGCCTGGCGGATGAGGTGATTTAGGGAAAAGCCCCTGTTACCGTGACAGAATATAAGAACATGGAAATGAATCCCATTTCGCTTGCAAAGGATGGACGCTCTCATCTTCCCTTTTTTTCCTCTCTATCCTCCGCCGTCTGTCTGCGACCTTAAATAACCGTCTCTATGTCAGAGCTGATCTAGCTCACCGGCTCACGGATAAATATTTGAGATGAAGGTGGCGAGATGAGCGCAGCCAGCTTATTTGCAAGCCGAGGTGCAGTGATTTAGTGCGAGTGACAAGGTGAGGCGGTCCTGTATACTGTACCTCCGCATCTGCTTCTCTGTTTTCGGGAGAGGACCAATGACGTATACAGTGCATTAGGAAAGTATTCAGAGCCCTTGACTTTTTCCACATTTTGTTACTTTACTGCCTTATTCTAAAATTAATTAAATAGGTGTATTCCCTCATCAATCTACACACAATACCCCATAATGACAAAGCAAAAACGGGTTTTTAGAACTTTTTGCTAATTTATAAAAAATTAAAAAATTAAATATCACAATTACATAAGTATTCAGACCCTTTACTCAGTACTTTGTTGAAGCACTTTTGGCAGCGATTACAGCCTTGAGTCTTCTTGGGTATGACGCTACAAGCTTGGCACACCTGTATTTGGGGAGTTTCTCCTTCTCTGCAGATCCTCTCAAGCTCTGTCAGGTTGGATGGGGAGTGTCGCTGCACAGCTACTTTCAGGTCTCTCCAGAGATGTTCAATGGGGTTCAAGTCCGGGCTCTGGCTGGGCCACTCAAGGACATTCAGAGACTTGTCCTGAAGCCCCTCCTGCATTGTCTTGGCTGTGTGCTTAGGGTCGTTGTCCTGTAGTAAGGTGAACTTTCGCCCCAGTCTGAGGTCCTGAGCGCTCTGGAGCAGGTTTTCATCAAGGATCTCTCTGTACTTTGCTTCGTTCATATTTCCCTCGATCCTGATGAGTCTCCCAGTCTCTGCCGCTGAAAAACATCCCTCCAGACATGACGCTTGGCATTCAGGCCAAAGAGTTCAATCTTGGTTTCGTCAGACCAGAGAATCTTGTTAATCATGGTCATAGTCCTTTAGGTGCCTTCGGCAAACTCGAAGCTGGCTGTCATGTGCCTTTGACTGTGGAGTGGCTTCCGTCTGGCCATTCTACCACAAAGACCTGATTGGTGGAGTGCTGCAGAGAAGGTTCTCCCATCTCCACAGAGGAACTCTGGAGCTCTGTCAGTGACTATCGGGTTCTTGGTCACCTCCCTGACCAAGGCCCTTCTCCCCTGATTGATCAGTTTGGCCTAGCGCTCTAGGAAGCGTCTTGGTGGTTCCAAAATTCTTCCATTGAAGAATGATGGAGGCCGCTGTGTTCTTGGGGACCTTCAATGCTGCAGATATTTTTTGTTACCCTTCCTCAGATCGGTGCCTCGAAATAATCCTGTTTCGGAGCTCTATGGACAATTCCTTCATGGCTTGGTTTTTGCTCTGACATGCACTGTCAACTGTGGAACCTTATATAGACAGGTGTGTGCCTTTCCAAATCACGTCCAATCAATTGAATTTACCACAGGTGGACTCCAAGTTGTAGAAACATCTCAAGGATGAGCCATTTAAACAGGATGTACCTGAGCTCAATTTCGATTATCATAGCAAAGGGTCTGAATATTTCAGTTTTTTATTTTTAATACATTAACAAAAAATTCTGAACCTGTTTTTGCTTTGTCATCATGTCATCGTGTGTAGATTAATGAGGGGGGGAAAATATTGAGTCAATTTTATAATAAGGCTGTAATGTAACATGTGGAAAACGTCAAGGGGTCTGAACATTTTTTTGTTTGTTGCTATGCATTGGCCAATGAGAGGCTTTAAGCCACCGGTCGCCCATATTGGCACTCTTCAGAAGAAGCAGTCCTCCACAGGAATGAATGGATTTCTACAGTATTTAAATTAAATATTTCAAGGACAGAATTTAACTATTGCTTTCTTGTAGTGGGGACAGTAACATTAGTTCTCTCTAAAAAATTATACTTTTAAGGAATGATAAAAATATATTTTAAAATATTTTTAATTATGTTTAGTTCACATAACTTTTAAAAGTATGCATTAAGTTGTCTGTAATAGAATAAACATGGAAAATACAAACGTAGACATTAATAAATGCATTTCTATAGCTTCCAAAATTATTTTTTACAATGGTGGTGGAGTGCCAAGATGGAGGCGCGGTGGTTTCATAACAGTGCCCCCTGTCAGTCATCTAGTGTATATATAAACCATTGTCAGGGACACGAGGACGGTCCCCGTGCACGACTCCCTGAAATGTCATCCCCAACCCCAATCTCGGCATGAGCAGCAAGACGAGACAGCAGCACCGTGCTGTTTTGAACCTGATCCTCCATATGTGTGTATTAAATTGCAATGAGCCAGTCACAAGCACCCTGTAATATGATGTGGTGCCTTTGTCAAGGGATAAAAAAAATCGGCAAGCCGCCATGGTGCATAAAATAATCCCTAATTTCAAGAAAGGGGAAATAACTGGCAAATCTTACATGCATTTGCCGTTTTAATGTTTGTGTGTTATAGGGGAGAGATCGGATGTAAAAACACGCAGTAGCAGGTTATGTCGAGAGCAAAAGTCAAGCAGTCCTGTCTTCATCTCAGTTAGAGACATCATCGCCCTCTTCCAACAAGTCCATCATCGTCACTTATACTGTGCCTTCAGAAAGTATTCATACCCTTTGACTTACTCCACATTTTGTTGTTACAGCCTGAATTCAAATGCCTGAATCTCACCCATCTACACACTATACCCCATAATGACAAAGTGCAAACATGTTTTTAGAAATGTTTGCACATTTATTGAAAATTAAATACAGAAATATCTAATTTCCCGTGTTGCTTTGGCTGTATGCTTGGGGTCATTGTCCCGTAACTCTTCTACCAAGTCTCAGGTTGTTTGCACTCTGAAGCAGATTCTAATCATTGATTTGCCTGTATTTGGCTCCATTCATTGTTCCCTCTATCCTTACCAGTCTCCCAGTCCCTGCCGCTGAAAACCATCCCCATAGCATGATGCTGCCACCACCATGCTTCACAGTAGGGATGGTGTTAGATGGGTGATGAGCTGTGCCTGGTTTTCTCCAGACATAGCTCTTTGCATTCAGGCCAAATAGTACAATTTTTGGCTCATCAGACCACATAATTTTTGGCATGCCTTTTTGTAAACTCCAGGTGTGCTGTCCATGTGCCTTTTTCTCTGGATTGGCTTCTGTCTGGCCACTCTCCCATAAAGTCCAGATTGGGGAAAAACTCTAGACTGTTGTCCTTCTGGCATGTTCTCCCATTTCAGCCAAGGAACTTTGTCGTTCTGTCAGACTGGTCATTGGGTTCTTGGTCATCTCCCTGACCAAGGTCCTTCTTTCCTGGTTGCTCAGTTTGGTCGGACGGCCAGCTCTAGGCAGATTCTGGGTAGTTCCATATTTCTTCCATTACCCAATGATGGAGACCACTGTGTTCTTGGAAAATTTCAACTCTCTTGAAATTGTTTTATACCCATCCCCAGCTATATGCTGCACAATCTCGGCGATCTACAGACAGTTCCTTGGACTTCATGGTATAGTTTCTGTGGGACCTTATGTAGACAGGTGTGTTTATTTCTGAATCATGTCCAAATAATTGAATTGGCCACAGCTGAACATCACAGGTGGACATTATAGTGACATCTCAAGGATGACCGAAGGAAATTGGATGCACCTAAATTCAATTTGGAGTGTCATAGCAAAGGCGTGTGAATACTTACAGTACCAGTCAAAGGTTTGGACACACTGACTCATTCCAGGGTCTTTCTTTATTTTTACTATTTTCTACATTGTAGAATAATAGTGAAGACTTCAAATCTATGAAATAACACATATGGAATCATATAGTAACCAAAAAGTATTAAACAAATCAAAATATATTTGAGATTCTTCAAAGTAGCCACCCTTTGCCTTGATGTCCTCTTTGCATACTCTTGGCATTCTCTCAACCAGCTTCATGAGATAGTCACCTGGAATGCATTTCAATTAACAGGTGTGCCTTGTTGAAAGTTAATTTGTGGAATTTCTGAACCAGTCGGTTGTGTTGTGACAAGGTAGGGGTGGTATTCAGAAGATAGCCCTATTTGGTGAAAGACCTAGTCCATATTATGGCAAGAACAGCTCAAATAAGCAAAGAGAAATGACAGTCGATCCTTAATTTAAGACATGAAGGTCCGTCAATCTGGAATATTTCAAGAACTTTTAAGGTTTCTTCAAGTGCAAGACGCAAACACCATAAAGCGCTATGATGAAACTGGCTCTCATGAGGACCGCCACTGGAAAGGAAGACCCAGAGTTACCTCTGCTGCAGAGGATAAGTTCATTAGAGTTACCAGCCTCAGAAATTGCAGCCCAAATAAATGCTTTACAGAGTTCAAGTAACAGACACATCTCAACATCAACTGTTCAGAAGAGACTGTGTGAATCAGGCCTTCATGTTTGAATTTCTGCAAAGAAACCTCTACTAAAGGACACCAATGCAAAGAAGAGACTTGCTTGGGCCAAGAAACACGAGTAATGGACATTAGACCAGTGGAAATTTGTCCTTTTAGTCTGATGAGTCCAAATTTTAGATTTTTGGTTTCAACCGCCGTGTCTTTGTGAGACGCAGAGTAGGTGAACGGATGATCTCCGCATGTGTGGTTCCCACCATGAAGCATTGAGGAGGAGGTGTGGCGGTGCTTTGCTGGTGACACTGTGAGTGATTTATTTAGAATTCAAGGCACACTTAACCAGCATGGCTACCACAGCATTCTGCAGTGATACACCATCCTATCTGGTTTGCCCATAGTGGGACTATCATTCGTTTTTCAACAAGACAATGACCCAACACAACTCCCGGCTGTGTAAGGGCTATTTGACCAAGAAGGAGAGTGATGGAGTGCTGCATCAGATGACCTGGCCTCCACAATCAACTGACCTCAACCCAATTGGGATGAGTTGGACTACGGAGTGAAGGAAAAGCAGCCAACAAGTGCTCAGCATATGTGGGAACTCCTTCAAGACTGTTGGAAAAGCATTCCAGGTAAAGCTCGTTGAGAAAATGCCAAGAGTGTGCAAAGCTGTCATCAAGGCAAAGGGTGGCTACTTTGAAGAATCTAAAATACAAAATGTATTTTGATTTGTGTAACACATTTTTGGTTACTACATGTTATTTCATAGTTTAAATGTCTTCACTATTATTCTACAATGTAAAAATAAAGAAAATCCCTTGATTGAGTAGGTGTGCCCAAACATTCTGACTGGTACTGTATGTACATGAGAAATGTATGTATTTCATTGTCAATAAATTTACAAACATTTCTTAAAACATGTTTTCACTGTCATTATGGGGTATTGTGTGTAGATGGGTGAGAAATTCAGCCTGTAATGCAAAATGGGGAATAAGTCAAGGGGTATGAAATCTTTCTGAAGGCATTGTATGTCTTCTGCCTTCAACCTCACAGCTGCAAGCGCAATAGCTAGAGCAAGTACAATATGCGCAATAGCTGGAGCGAGTACAATATACACAATATACGCATGCTTGACACATCATTGTTTCGGTAGACCGATAGCTTTGGAAATCAGCTTCGCTGATGTTGCCCTCTGTTTGACATTGGTTTACTATTGATGACAGAGCGAGGCAACAGATTTAATTTAGCTTGATACACTGTAATAATCTGGCATTTATTTATTCCCTGGAGAAGAGTACACTAACCCCACAGTCTATTTCCCTCTCACTTCTTCCTCTCTGTCTCTAATCTGTAATCCCCATTTTTATTCTCTGAGACATTCTATCTATCCCTCTCCCTCTTTCTACCCTCTCTCGCTTCATCTCTGTGCCTCAAAAGAGAGGCTGCACACACACAAGCACACACACACGGGCACACTGTTGTACAATGGGGTCTCATAATGATGGCAGCCTCCTCCGTTCTCCCTCCCCACCGCGCTTGCAGACGCGCGCCCTGGCCCGGGCCCTCGTTAATATTCCGTTGTTGTACAACGGTCGCTTGTGTATTTTAACTCGGAGCCCATTTGCCGTCTGCGGCGGAGTGTTTTGTGTTCGCAGCTGTGTTTGATAGCGCCAGGCTAGAGAGAGAGAGAGAGAAGGATAGCTAGAGGGGAGAGAGAGAGAGTGCCCTGGCAGTGACAGAGCCCCCTGATTTACTGATGCTTATCGCATAATGAACCCGCCCTCGGTGCCCACGGGCACATGGCGCTCACGCCAGTGCCTGGGGGAGAGGGGTAGACTTAAGGGGGGGGGTTGAGGCAGCAGGTACACTGTCCACACCAGCCCCCCCCCCCCAGGGGGCATGGAAACGCAGGTGGCAGTGCCCAGTGTACCCAAGGGTCCACTCCTAGTCCACTGTTCTGCCTCAGTGTGCTGGATCCTCATCTCTGCCCCCTCGCTGTCATTAGACCCCAGCAGGCACTCTGTCTGACAGACACACAGAGAAAGGGAGAGAGGAGGGGGAGCAGCAGAGCGGTGCAGTGAGAGAGACAGAGATAGAAAGAGTTGTGGGGGGGTGGAGTGAGAGAAGGGAAAGGAGGGAGGGGAGAGATAGTGAAGGCCTTCTGATTTACGATGCTGTATCTCCAGTGCCTGGGAGCATAATGTATTCCTGACTAAATGAAGTCCTGCCTGGCCTTTGGATTGCAGCACAATGTGATTATGGCATTCGCTTACAAATATTGACTTTTTGCATAAGGAGCAATGAAGTCCCCTCCCTGCTAATAAGAATGACATTTTATTACTTACATATGTATATGTATATATGTATATGTGTATATATATATATATATATAGTATGTGTTATAATGCATTGTCTGTGTGAATTTGAAGGTAAATAACCTTCCATAGTCTGTCCACTGAGCATTAGCATGCTCTCCTCCAGATCTGTCTGATTGGGGCTCAGACTGCTCCTAATTAAAGGCAGGTGAATCTCAGCTCCATTACTATTCCTGTAGCATCGTGTGGGCCCCACCACGCTCTGTCATGGATTGTGATCTCTGCCGTGGCTAAAACGTTAGAAAAGAGCACGTCTTACAGCGGGAGACACTGATAACTTCATGCAGACAAATAAAGACTGTCACTTTTTTATAGATTTTTACCCTCCTGCCTTCTCCCTCTCTTTCTCTATATATCTATTTTTTTCTGTCTTTCTTATCCCTGCCCTCCCCATCCACAGTATCCCCCCCAACCAGAAAGCGTCATACGCCGGGCGTCGCATCACTCCAAACAGCCACTGCGTCCAAATGTGAATAACATTTAAGGCGCGTCTCTCCAACGAAAATAAATGCCAGAAGAAATTGACATTGTCTCTTGACAGGGGCGATGGGTTGCCCGAGCATGACAGTACATAACGAGAAATGCAATTTATTCCCTGGCACGGTGCCGCTCGGACAGCCAGATAATGAAACGCGTAGGTCATTGGCGATGACTTAAACCTTTAGCAGTGGAGTGAAATGCATTAAATATTGAGAACATTACACGCCTGGCAGCGCGGCGCATCTGTACCGGGGAGCGAATGATGTATGGGCGGCTGCTAGTCAGACACAGGAAAGCAATTAGTCACCGAGTGTTGGAGAGAGCCTCCGCATATCATAATATTACTGATTATTGACATCTGAATATCCATTACACGAGTATCCCCAGGGGGGCAAGGGTACAGTGCTCTAACTTGACCTACAAAGAGGAAGAAATTGAGTGGACTGGAACAAGTGTTTTTAAGAAATATGTTAGAATTTTGTCCCCGATAGCTCAGTGTGATTGCGAACCTATTCTAGCCTTTGTCACGTAATTTTCATCTTCTCATTGAATTAAACACACTTGTACTTCTATAGCTTTCTTTCTGTATGAACTCAGACAAAAATAGCAATTTGAAACTGTAACAAAGCTATGAGTCCAATTTGGGTGTTCCCTTTTATTTATTTCCTGTCTCTGTCTTAGTTATTACATGAAGGACTGCGACTGAACCAAACATGATCAAATATTGTAGGAGAAATATCTTTGGAATTATGTTCAATTGTCTGTGTTGTCCCCCGTGTTCAGCAGGTGACCATCCATATGAGTGCGAGTTCTGTGGGAGCTGCTTCCGTGACGAGAACACTCTGAAGGGCCACAAGCGCATCCACACCGGGGAAAAGCCCTATGAATGTAACGGCTGTGGGAAGAGGTTCAGCCTCAAGCACCAGCTGGAGACTCACTACCGCGTGCACACAGGTATGCATTGTTAGAATCACAATGGATGGGAAAATCAGTGAAGAGGCGACTCCGGGATGCTGGCCTTCTAGGCAGAGTTGCAAAGAAAAAAAGAAAATATTAAGATTTGCAAAAGAACACAGACACTGGACAGAGGAAATCTGCCTAGAAGGCCAGCATCCCGAGTCGCCTCTTCACTGTTGATGTTGAGACTGGTGTTTTGTGGGTACTGTTTAATGAAGCTCCCAGTTGAGGACTTGTGTGGCGACTGTTTCTCAAACTAGACACTCAAATGTACTTGTCCTCTTGCTCAGTTGTGCACCGGGGCCTCCCACACCTCTTTCTATTCTGGTTAGAGCCTGTTTGCGCTGTTCTTTAAGGGAGTAGTACACAGCGTTGTACGAGATCTTCAGTTTCTTGGCAATTTCTCACATGGAATAGCCTTCATTTCTCAGAACAAGAATAGACTGACGAGTTTCAGAAGAAAGTTCTTTGTTTCTGGTCATTTTGAGCCTGTAATCAAACCCACAAATGCTGATGTTCCAGATACTCAACTAGTCTAAAGAAGGCCAGTTTTATTGCTTCTTTAGTTAGAAAAAAAGTTTTCAGCTGTGCTAACATATTCCAAAAGGGCTTTCTAATGATCAATTAGCCTTTTAAATGATACACTTGGATTAGCTAACACAACGTGCCATTGGAAAACAGGAGTGATCGTTGCTGATAATGAGCCTTCTGTACACCTATGTAGATATTCCATAAAAAATCTGCCGTTTCCAGCTACAATAGTCATTTACAACATTAACAATGTCTACACTGTATTTCTGATCAATTTGATGTTATTTCAAATGGACAAAAAATTTGCTTTTCTTTCAAAAACAAGGACATTTCTAAGTGACCCCAAACTTTTGAACGGGAGTGTATGTCAACTCCGTTAAACTGGGAAAATGTTAACTCTGGTACGCTGATAGATTGTCAGTGCTATAGCACGGATACAAATGCAGAACTGTTACACTGGGAAAATATCAGCTCTGTTACACTGGGAAAATATCAGCTCTGTTACACTGGGAAAATTGTACAAGCTTTCATGGCTTGTTCAAGAGAGTTAAAGGGTTAGTGTACAATGCTAATAGTTTCTACCAGTACAGTTCCCTCTGGAGACTAGTTAACTCACTGGAGATCCAGCTCGGCTCCATAACAGATTGAATTCAGTGTTGTAACGCAGAAGGAGGGGAAGTGTATGACAAGTGTTCAATAGTTTTATACTGGACGTTAAGATTGTCTGGGAGCAATGTGCGCACTTGATTTGCTCATTTTACAAAGCATACCGTACACAGACTGTTTTTATGAATGATTCCAAGGGCCAGTAAATACAGGCTTGCGGAGGAGCCACCATATTGATCCCAGGCCTTTACAGCTCCATAAATGTGTCAACCAGGTGTCAGTCGGCTGCTGGCAATTGTCACTCTCATGATGGCTGAATTTACGTCCCCAGATATGAGGATGAGAGGCATGTGCTGTGAATCAGGGTGTTATGAAGGGGACACACCACCTATTATCCCAGGTCTGCTGTTGAGCCAAGGTTTACCTGCTTCAACCCCCCCACCAACACTCCCCTGTCTCCCATTCAATAAGCCAGCTGTCAAATAAATGCCCCCCCCCCCCCGCGCCTTTTGTGGTGCTGGGGCCAGGGGCCTTAATTCGCGGTGAGCTAAAGCGCACTGGAGATAACAAGACCAAGTGACAAGCTCACAGTCAAAGGCCACTGCGCACAAAAGGGGGCCGCTTGATAAATCATCGACATTGGCAACCTTCCCCCCTCCCCGAGTCCCACCTGTCAATGGCGGATCAATACTGGTTCCCATTTGCAGTTCATTATTGCCCAGTTATCTGAGGCAACCCTGTTTAAAGTGTGGTTATTGTATACACTGCTGGCACGTGGGGCCTTGTCAGTCGACACGGCCCGTAATTATATTCTTGGCATGGCTATTTGCGTAAACACAACCCTGACCCCCTTCCCACAAGTCAAGTTTGGCACTTCTAAAAAAAAATATATATATATAAAAATAGATGCAGGGACACATCAGAGAGAAGCCTCTCTGTAACGTGGTGTGAGCGTCGGTATCATTCACGGCCCCAATCACATCCAACACCTCATTTCAAATGCCATTGGTAAAGGTCGGCATTTACATGTCTAATTTGCGCCTGTCGGATTGAGTGCCGGGGATTATTCCTAGCCATCCCTCTAATCATTTGCACGTTTAGGGAGGGCGCTGGTCCGGAATATCACATGCACTGGAATGTAGCTGCTTTGGAACAGTCGAGAATCAAATGTAATAAAATTGAAGTTGTGATTTGATGTTCCAAAATGGCATAGGTCCTATTGGTGATTTGATATTAGACATTAAATGTGGCACATGTACATCAGTGTAACTGGATAGGTGGGGTTTGGTTTGTAAAGCACATTTTAGGGGTGGTTCATATAGTGCACAGCTGCGCTATATGAAATACCATTATCCATTATCACATGCACCTTTCAATTTAGCCATGGGTGTGTTATAGACATTATGGTCATTGCTAATTGAGACCACTAGATATCGCACTCTTTCTGCTAGCATTGACACGCAAAAGTGAGGAAGCTCTAGAAGAAAGTTGCTACTGTAATCTGCTACAGGTGGTTACACCTTGACAACCTTGTAAATGTAGGAACAACTGACTGTATGGGTCATATAGAGTTCCATTCCTCAGCCTGATGTTGTTGTTGTTGACATGTCCGTTGTTGTTGTTGTCACCCCCTCCAGGTGAGAAGCCGTTTGAGTGCAAGCTGTGCCACCAGCGATCCAGGGACTACTCGGCCATGATAAAACACCTGCGCACCCACAACGGTGCCTCGCCGTACCAATGCACCATCTGCCTGGAGTACTGCCCCAGCCTCTCAGCCATGCAGAAGCACATGAAGGGCCACAGGCCCGAAGACATCCCCCCGGACTGGAGGATAGAGAAGACCTACCTGTACCTCTGCTACGTCTGATGCCACCAGACAACAGCCGGGGGGAAGGAGGGCGGGCAGAGGAAGTGGGGAAGGGAGCGAGAGAAGGAGAAGGAGGAGTAGGAGGAAAACGAGGCCTGTGGCGAAGAAGTCAAGCGAGGAAATCCATGAGACGGAAGCACAGGCGATTTTCTAATGCAAAGAGAGTGAATGACAGAGGGGCACACTGAGGAAAAGGGCTGGGCTAGGCAGAGTGCAGTTCTGACCAGAGGACATTACCCCTTCAAAGTCACATGTCGTTCAGTACATCCATAAACGTTTTGTTTCAAGTTGTTTTCAAATTGCCTAATGCAAAACCTGTGGGTGTACCCTCATCGATGGACCCGCATCAATGGAGTTTGTTGTCCTTAAGTCTACCCACAGACTCGAAAGATGTCACCCAAGCCACACCTGAAACTGAACTGAAATGATTCTCAAAGGCTATATGAACCCACACATCCCCATCATTTAGACCACTGGCCATCCCTAAATGTAGTTTTGACACCCTCACCTTTTCTGGTAAGGGATTGTATCCTACTGTAACTTGGTGGGTCAATCCTCTCATTACCTGATACTACAGATCCCTTCCTGATTTGATTGGATTACACTAGACACCAAGTCATGTCCTGCTTGAGGAACATGTCACAGTTGACCCCTACTACCCATCCCATTGTTTACCAGAGTGCTCCAAAATGGTATCTTCAGACCTGGTGGCACAGAGCACTTACAGTGGTGTCATTCAGATAGCCCTCGAGAATCAGAGCCTAAAGGCTGGCTCATGTGTCACATGTCAGCCAGACCTATGGCAAAATAGCACCATGTATTGTACTGCATCAACATAAGCAAAGTTGAATTGGATTGGGGCACAACACCCCTGTACCCACGCAGAGGGTTATCTTTTGTTCAGCAAGGGAGATGAACAGAGGATGATATTCCCATATCGAAAATGTCCTCTTCCCGGTGAGCTTCCAGGGTTCTGTTGGATAAGGGCTGAAAACGGCTGAGGCCACTAGTCGGGTTTCGCCGTAGCCTCTCGGGAGTCGAACCATGACTGTCACTTTTTTATTCTCCTTATCTTTGTCTCCGCATCAGTTTATCATAGCTTCATTGCACAGGTAAAGACATGTTACGACAGCAGTCTCTGTTTGATGTTTCTTATATCAGATATATTTTTAAGGGGAAGCGAAGCCGCTGCTCTGTTTTCTCTTAAACCATGAGTCTCTATACAGCATTAACTGGAGATGTCTCATTTCTTTCCGCTATAGATACTGGACTGATATAAATGTAAGCAGATCATCATCAATTACACTAAATTGCAGTACGTTGTCTGACTCATAACATTAACTATTTTCTCACATTAATAATCTCATATTCTCTATATGCCATGGTGATGGAGACCAAAATGACAAAGGCTGCTGTGGATTGAGGTCAGGAGCTATGACGTGGAGGGGTAGCACCAGTAAAACCTCCAAGGGGTGGTTGTAATGCCTTCATGATGCGACTATAAGGAGATATGGCACTTGTTATAACAGATCGTATGTACTGTTATGAGGAGTATAACCATGAATGTGATACCAGGTGGAAAATTGTTTCATAAAATTGTAATAGTGCTATATCAATAAAATATGTTGTCATAACCTGTTGACAAGCATTATATCTGTTCATATGGCAGCATAATGAAGGCATTATGAGCATCACTGTCAGTTCAATGTTAATTGGGATAATCACACTCAACTATTAGCAGGGGGGGGGGGGGGGGACTAAACTGATTGGAGGAGACATGGCCTGGCCAGCCCAGGGTGCGGACGGTAAAAAGACACAATAAATCAACTCTTAATATATGGTTTTGTTTCTTCGCTTTGTCTTTTTCCTATTATATCTCGATTTATCTCAGCACATTGTACTTGAATTACCTCGTTTTTTGTGACCTCGTGCTTGTTTTTAGTTCCCTTGTGTTTTTTTGTTTAATTTTGTACATGTTCTTACTTTTTGTGAGCGTGTGTCCGAAAGCCGCACTATTGCGCGAGGGAGATGTGATAAAGCAATGTGTACGTGGAAATGAGTGCCACGGTGAAAATAGATTTTTATTGTTGTGTATTTTTGTGCATTATTGTTACCAAACTTGGTATTTTTTTTATTAACCCTGCTTGTTGAAGAGCTGGTGGGTTTGGTCATTCTTATAAAAGCTACCTCTAAGTTGTTTTGTTTTCATTTTTGTAAAAGCACGTTATTTTGTGTGTTTGTGTTTTGCATCATTGCAACTTCATCTCATGCTTTCAAGTGTTGACTTATTGTCTTTTTCATATGTGTAAGTGACATTTATATAAAGGGTAAGATTGATGGGGAAATATAAAACAAGAGTTTATTCTTATCTTACAGTCCCCCCCTGACAGTAACCTTAAGAACAGAGAAGAGATGTTGAAGCCTTAAGTATGGGGTAAGAGGGATGTACGCAGTAGAAGAAGTAATAGTACTTTTAAGAGTTAAAAAAAAAAGCGTTAAACTTGAAAATATGTGAATAGAATTGTAGTTTTGTAATGTGAAAAAAAAGGTTCACCAATGTTGAACCACCAAGAACAGGTCATATATGCAGCGATGCAGTGTGCGTTGGACAATTGGGACTGCAAGTGTTAATCAAAGAAAAAAGGAAGGTTAGAAAAAAAGAGATAATCTTGGTTGACAAGTTCTCTCGAACTGAGTGTATTCCTGAACAAGAGCCAACAGAGGCAATTTGATATATAAAAATTGTAATATTTTTGTATTCAGTGTCAGTCCCTTTCCATTTGTCGAGGGTTTCAGCAGGGCATATATTTGTATATATATTTTTTTTTTATTACCTAGTTTTTTCTCTGGTTTTGAATCTTTTGCCTTGCTCCTCTTTGGTAATGTTAAATGTGTGAATATGTTGTGGTAAGTGTTGCTTTCTGGATGTCAATGCATTGGAGGTGAAGGACTAAATCTATCGGCCATAAACGTGCGTGTGGAAAAAAATATAATAATTTAAATTGGATGGCAGGGATGCTGCCATCGGTCAATTAGTACACGTCATTCACAAATTTCAATCAACTTTTATTGCCAACATTTTGTTTTTGTACTTGAAGTGATAAAAAAAAGATGCAATGGCATGAACGTGGTCGTATTGGCTATGATTGTCTTGCCATTGTATTATCGAACACTGTGAGCCGAGGGATTTCCCTCGTCCAATATTCATCCACTATAATAACTTCAGTCACCAAATCAGAGTGCCAGGCCAGAGAGCCTGAAACAATCTCATCAAACTTCAATAACTAGAGAGATTCAGTCTCCTATCATTGTTCTCTGAATGTTTTGTACTTTTTGTGTGTGTGTGTGCATAAATGAAAGTGTATCTGTGGGAGCGCGTGCGTGTATTAGTGAAAAATGCACAAATTAGATCAGACACAAAATAAAAACAATGCTCTGTGCCACTTTTCTCTCAACATGTTGGAAAAAAAATACATTGGCGTTGATATAGTTCTTCCCTCAATGTTACTCTGTTTCTGTAATATCGTTGTGCCTAAAATGGAAATTGTTCAACAAAAATGTCCAGTTATATCTGCTTTGTTTCTGTACTTTCAGAAGATAATTAATGGTGTCTCCAGCACTCTAGGGATGTCATGATGATTTGAGATAACTGATTTCTGATTTAGAATAAAAAAGGAGTTGTTCTGGAGGGCTGCATTAGCCTAAAATTGGTAGTGGGTAAACCACCTTTGATGTTTTTGTTTGTAATTGACACCTAAAAGCAATGTAACTTGTTTACGCACAAAAAGCAAGGAAGAAAAAGTGTCCCAAAAATACAGACTATGGAGCTTGAGAGTATAAGACATAAAGATGATAACATTCACGGGCCATGAAAATTGTATGCATTTTGCTTTTTCAATCTGTTCTGAAGAACTGTTGCCTGTTCATTTTGGAAATAAGTCTTAAGTATGTTTTTTGGTTAATAATATTTTGCTGTCAGCAACAGGTTTACTGAGCAGTTAATGTCCTTCCAACCTCCACTTTGGCAGCTTGTCAAACCCATAGCGTTGCCCCAGCTTAACATTAACACTTGTTTGTTATAAAGTACTTGTTCTTAAGATAAGAAAAAAATTCAAAGACGAGCCTTACAAAATCATGGCATCCCTGGAGTAGGCACTCTGTGTTTCAGTGTGGTGTTCTAGAACGAGTAGCCATTTCATGCAGTGTTGCCATGCATGTGCCATTTGAGGTCCAGACTAAACTGTTTGAGTATCAAAGCACCAAGACATTGTCTTTTTATATTAGCACTGAGGACCAATTGCCCTGTCGGACCAAGCATTACAAAGCTTTTCTCTCTCTTTCTCTCTTTCTGGCTTGTCTGTCATTTTGTTTCATTCTTTCTTGTTGTGACAGCACAAGTGCCAGTCGAGTTGCTCTGTATTAAGAAAATAGTGTTTTTATTATTATTTGAATTCTTATCGTTTTCGTCTACCTCAGCACCTGATCTTAGCCTAATCTTAGAAGGTGCCCAATTATTATAATTTAATTTCTCCTTTTTTTGTAATTTGAATAAAAATGATTTAATTTGCATTAGAACTTTGCAAAGGTCCTTTGTCTTTTCCAGCGATTAGCTGTGTGTCTGTGGCCCTGCTTCACATGTTAGTTGTGCCACGGATCCCAGCATCTGTCTGTTGATTTAGTTTTTTTTCTTTCCGTGTAGGATCAGACACATCTCTTTGTAAAATTTCAGTGTTTCTATGATGGAGTGTGAAAAAAATAAAAAATAAATAAGAGATTTAAATGCTGCAGGTTTTATTATCCATGTTGTCACTAAGTACATTTTGTGCCTTCGATAGTGAAAGATAATATTTTTTACATCCTACTAACAGTAGATTGTTTTGTAGTGAACATTTTTTTTGTATTTTTATTTATGAGTCTCAGAAAAATAACGATGTTCAGTTGTATACCTTCAATCTGCAGTTAGAAAATCAATAAAAAATGGACTCAAGTTTGTCTGCCTGTTTTCTAATGTGGTGCTTCCCTTCTCTTTCTGGGTGACCCATTACTCATATAGTCTGTGGACTCTTCATGTGATAAAATGCTGGGTTCGTTGTCTGAGTCAGGCACAGGACACAGGTTTGAGAAAAACACAAAAGTCTTTACTCAAAATATTATACAAAACCAGAATATCTCCAACAAGGAAACATAACGTATAGAGAAAACCCTCCAACACACACGGTAACACAAAACAATCACGGACAAAACAGAAAGGTAGACAAGAGGGTAAATAGGGAACATAATAAGGGAATAGAAATCAGGTGTGCGTAATCAAGACAAAACAAAAGGAAACATGGGTCGGTGATGACTAGAAAGCCGGTGACGTCGACCGCCGAACGCCGCCCGAACAAGGAGAGGAGCCGACCTCAGCCGAAGTCGTAACACTTCAGATGCCAACCCACAGTTCGATACTGTATAGATACTAAAAATGAATTACAGGTTTACACAATGTTAGAGAGCCATTCTGCTGTTCTTGTTATGCAGAACTGTGTCCTTCAAAAGCAGCTCTGTAAACATGGGTAACAACCATGAAGTCACTGGGAGGACCGTTGCTGCAGCTGACAAATGATGATGCATAGACCGCCCCCCATGAGATTCTCCCCAGCTTCCCCTCCTCTCACATCTGTAGGCAACAGCTTTTCTCATTCAACACTTTTCTCTCTTCCACCAGTCCCACTTCTCTGTGCACAAAAAATATATGTCTTGATCCTCAACCCTCTGTCATCCCTTTTTGTCAATTTCTTTAAAAGCACCGGAGGAATTGGAATTATGGTGATTTGAATAAGTCAGTTGGGGTACAGAGGGAGTATTATATTCCACTATACTAGTGATGGGGTAAAGATGTAGTACTCATTGCTCAGTTCTTAAATGCATTTAGTCACCTAATGCCAGAAAAGCCTTGCCAAGCAGAAGGTATTAAATCAAGTCAAATAAATGTAGTAATATGCCGCCACTGCCACTTCTTTTACTAGTGTCTCTTTATTCCCTGTGGCTGCTTTCCACTACGGGACCTCATTTGGGTATAGTGTAAGTGGGCCGTTAAGTGTAGCACAGAATATATGATCCACTACAGGAGGCTGATGCGAAGCCATGTTAAGTTGCATATGAAGAGGTAATTTGTGTTGTTGACCACAGCAGCACCCCCTGCTGTTGAGCTGTAGCGAAAAGCCTCTTGAGTAAGAACATGACATGGCCAGTGTTGTGGCTGGAATTATTACATCTACCAGACAGTAGAGCCATGGGTATGTGTTCTGCATGTAGAATGACCAGATAGGTATTTTCTGACAGAGACAGTAGTCTGTTGACATAGAACCAAATGGAAGTGCTAATGGTTAGCATTGTGTCAGTGCTTGCCTAGCGACCATGTCCTACATTCCTCTCTCATTATGTAGGTAATAAATGCTATCATTAGATATGCAGGGTGCACGCCATTATTGCTGCCACCCGGGTTGCTGTTAGGGGGGAAACGGGGCGAGACACTAATGGTTCAGTTTTTCTGTGCATCTAGGAAGCGATACAAACATGGCATTATACTAAACTGAGCTATCTGGTGGGCTTTAGTATTCCTCACTTTCTATCTTTCCCTCTATCTTTCTCTCACTCTCTCTTTCTAGTGCTCTCTATTTTCCTCTCCTCTATCCTTCTTCCTTCCCCCACCCCACCCCCTCTCTCTGGCTCTGTCTGTCTCTCTTTCTCGCTCTCTGTGTTATTTGGAACCATTTTGCTTTGGAAGGTTGTGCTAACTAGATGGACAACATTACACCTCAGCAACACACCAGACTGACAAGCAACTCATCTAGACACTCTCCAAACACTCCTGGAATCACAGCACAGGCTTAGATGTCCTTCTTTTCCAGATCACCACCATCATATTCACGTCAACATTATTATTTCAAAGTCCTGTGCTCATTAGACAAAGTATTATAGCAACCTGAATAATTGGGCTCATCATTGTTTCTCCCAGAGATGAGAGCCCTTCTTTCAATCTGGAACATCTAAGATCGGCTTCCTTATAGCTGACCTAACCAGGTTAATCAAGCCAGGAGACCCTGCCATCTGTTTCGGCACAAACAAGAGACCAGAGGTTCTCCTTCGGCTCCCTATTATAGCAGACAGTCCTCTCCCTTCCCAGCTGTCTTTGGGCAGCATATGCAGACCCTGACCTCTCCCCTGAGAAGGATCAGCTAATGAGCTACTTTTCTTTAGCTATTCACTCCATCACCACCGGCCTCTGCATATCAAACCCAATGTGGCTAGTCGTAGTGGAGAGTTAGGCTGTCTTGGACTATCTTGATTGTTTTAAGGGTCTTTGGTGATTTAGGGAAAGGAGGACACTAGAGGACACATCCCCTGATGATGAGTTCAGTTTGATCCCAATTCTGTTTTAGAAACGAAGCAGAGTGGGGATTTTTGGCCTTGGTTGATTGGACTCATGTGACCCTTGTGGGCGATGTGAGTGGAAGGGGCAGGGTCCAGTGAATGGCCTGCTGCAGCCTGGAGGGGGGGGNATGTTGTCACTAAGTACATTTTGTGCCTTCGATAGTGAAAGATAATATTTTTTACATCCTACTAACAGTAGATTGTTTTGTAGTGAACATTTTTTGTATTTTTATTTATGAGTCTCATATGAAAAATAACAATGTTCAGTTGTATACCTTCAATCTGCAGTTAGAAAATAAATAAAAAATCGACTTGAGTTTGTCTGCCTGTTTTCTAATGTGGTGCTTCCCTTCTCTTTCTGGGTGACCCATTCCTGATATACTATGTGGACTCTTCAGGTGCCTACCATACGTTGTTGATGCTAAGAATAATTACAGGTTTACAGAATACACAGCATGTTGGAGAGCCATACAGCAGGTATGTTTTGTTATGCAGAACTGTGAGTGTCTGTCTGGCTGTCTACATGTGTGCTCTTTTGTGTGTTTGTGAGTATGTGAGTGCATCTGTCTGTGTGTGTTGCTTAAGAGTGTACGTCGTCACTTTCACTGTTTTCCATTCCAGAGAGTTCCAAGAGCGTCGGCCGCCGGGCTTTCAAAAGCATCTCTGTAAACGGGTAACAACCATGAAGTCTCTTGGAAGACTGATGCTGCGGCTGAAAAAGGAAGATGCATAGACCTTCCCCCGTGAGATTCTGCCCAGCTTCACCTCCTCTCACATCTGAATGCAGCAGCTTTTCTCATTCAACACTTCTCTCCTCTTCTACACATCCCACTTTTTTCTGCACACCAAAAAAATATTGGTCTTGATCCTCACCCCTCAGTCACCCCTTTTGTCAATTTCTTTAAGAGCACCAGAGGAACTGGAATTACGGTGATTTGAATAAGTCAGTTGGGCTACGGAGGTAGTACCATATTACACTGGTGATGGGGAAGACACATATTGTACTCACTGCCCAGGTCTTATATGCCTTTAGTCACTTAAGTCCCCTAATGCTAGAAAAGCCTTGCGAAGCAGAAGGTATTAAATCAAGTCCAATAAATTGAGTAATATGCCGCAGCTGCCACTTCTTTGACTAGTGTCCCTATATTCCCTGTGGCTGCTTTGAAATGGCTCTCCACTACCGGAGCTCTGTTGGATATAGTGTGAGTGGGCTGTTAAGTGCAGCACTGACTAGATGATCCACTACAGGAGGCTGATGCGAAGCCATGTTACACTGCATCTGAAGAGGTCATTTGTGTTGGTCACAGCAGCATCCCCTGCTGTTGAGCTGTAGCGAAAAGCCTCTTGAGTAAGAACATGGCCAGTGTTGTGTCTGGAATACATCTACCAGTTAGCAGACAGTAGTGCCATGGGTGGATGTGTTCCGCATGTTGAATGACCAGATAGACATTTTCTAACAGAGACAGTAGTCTGTTGAAATGGAACCGAACGTGTCGGTGCTTGACTCACCAACCATGTCTGTCCTATATTCCTCTCCCATTATGAGGTCATAAATGCTATCATTAGATATGCAGGGCGCAAGCCATTATTGCTGCCGCCCTGCCGCCCTGATCGTTGCTAGAGGGGAAACGAGGCGAGACACAAATGGTTCTGCTTTTCTGTGCTTGTAGGAAGAGATACAAACATGGCATTAACCAAACTGAGCTACCTTTTCTAGCTGAGCTTTAGTCCTTATGACGCAGCTCACTTTCTATCCATCTTCCTCTCTCTCGAATATATAATATTGTTCTTTATGTATATGCCGTTTATCGGACGGTTTTATCCAAAGCGACTAACAGTCATGCGCGTATACATTTTACGTATGGGTGGCCCCGGGAATCAAACCAACAATCCTGGCATTTGCAAGCGCCATGCTTTACCAACTGAGCCATACAGGACCATCTCGCTCTATTTTCCTCTTTCTATCGTTCTTCCTTCCCCAACTGTCTCACTCTGTTTATTTGGAACCACGTTGCTTTGAAAGGTTTGGGTGGGCCAACTGGACAGACAACATTACACCTCAGAGCAGCACCACAACAGACTGATGAGCAACTTGTCTAGACACTCCAAACACCACAGAACAGACTTAGACATCCTTATTTTCCAAACCACTACCATCACATTCACTTCAACATTATTATTTCAAAGTGCTGTGCTCATTAGACAGGTATTATAATATATAGTATTACAGTATTATAGCAACCTGCATAATAGGGGTCACCATTGTTTCTCCTCCCAGAGATGTGAGCGCTTCTTTCAACTTCCTTATAGCTGACCTAACCAGGTTAATAAAGCCAGGAGAACTCGACGTCTGTTTCGGCGCAAACAAGAGACCAGAGGTTCTCCTTCGACTCCCCATTATAGCTGGCAGCCCTCTCCCTTCCCAGCATGCTTTGAGGAATATGGGCAGCATATGCATGCCCTGACCTTTCCCTTCAGAAGGATCCGCTAATGAGGTACCTCTCTTTTGCTATCCACTCCCTCCTCCAACGGCCTCTGCATATCAAACCCAATGTGGCGAGTTGGGCTATCTTGGTTGTTTTAAGGGTATTTGGCGATTTAGGGAAAGAAGGACAGAGTGGGAAATGATCAGCTGTTGCTGATTATGTTCCTTCATGAACAGGACACCATGAGTTTGGTTTGATCCCGGGTCACATGAGCCCAATCAACCAACATCCCCACTCTGCTCTCTATTAGAAACAGAGCAGAGTGGGGATGTTGGTTGATTGGGCCCATGTGACCCCGGGAGGGGGCGGGGCTTTGTGTGTGTTTGTGTGGGGCCAGGGGTCCCATCTTTATGTGCTCTTTGACACCAATATGATCGAATGGTTAGAGAAGGGTTCAGACAGTAGGTCTGTTGAATGGAGGGCAAACAGTCTTGTCCAAATCACTGGGATTGTTTTCTCAGCTAAGCCTGGCCTGTAGGCGTTAGCCTCCCCCTACCCCAGGCATTGATCCAGCCTCGGAGAGGAGAAAGCCAAACAACATGGCCGCCCCTACTAATTTACTGTAATACAGCAAGCAACCCGAGCAACACGTAACTGAACTATTCTGTGTGTTTCATGTTGTTGCTGTTATGGTAGACTTAGTTTTGTATGATTTTTGTAGTCACTGAACTTTTGTGGTTTGTGAATATGTTGGATGGGGATAATTATTTAAAAGGTTTACTGAGGTTACTGATTAAGGTTACTGATTGAACAAACTTTTCTGTGCACTGAGGCTTCAATCTTGATATGGTGGAATAGTAATTGTAGTTTTGGCGTCATCTCTGGAATTGTAATTTGTTGTTTATTTAAAGTAGATGTTCTTCAAGGAGTTTATAAAATAGAGGTCCATAGCTTCATTGCAATTTGGAGATGTGTCTTATGAACTTACCTGTTGGTGTAGAAATGACTGTTTAAGCTCAGTGTGTATTCCTGCAACTCCATAAGTGTAGTACTGGTTAATGCTGGTAATGGAACCCTCTAGTGTTAGTCTAGTGTACTACAGTATACTACTTCACCAAAGATGGTAGGCTACAGTCCGATGTAGGGATGCAAAAATTCCGGTAGCTTTATCAAAATTCCCAGGTATGTCAGGGGGGAATAATCAGGAAATCCCTAATCCTCCAAAAAAGATTTGAGTAAAACCTGGGAATTTGGGAACGTTCCGGAATGTTGCAGCCCTAGTCAGATGTCTACCCTCTCTGGTTGTACTTGATTATTATTTTTAAAAAATAGACAAACTATTGAAAGCCTGGGGTCATGCTTATTTATGGCAATACTCATTGATAACATTTCCTGTGTTGTTTTTTATTACCATTTTGGAATGTTTACTGTAATTAGTTTTAGAACACCATTTATACATACCAGACATTTTCAGAGATTTTCTAATCCAAGCGTCACACTGATAAAGCATTTATTATAGCTGAAAATCAGCTAAAACTCAGGGGGAATGAAACAGCCAGGCATAGTGCTGAACTAAAAGGGCTAGAGTCAGTCGTCCACACAGACTCAGGAACTGCTGCAGCCTGGATACTTGTTGAATATATTGGGATCGATGCTCCCATTTACTGTGGAACGGTTTTAGGCTTTAATTATGTTGGGTGTCAATGGCATTTATCCTATCTGAGTACTCCCACTGAGTACATTTTCCAGTGAGGCCAAAATCTTTACGTTTAGTACATTAGTGTCAGTCCTCTTGCTAGGGTTCCAAGTAGCACAGTTGTCTAAGGCACTGCATCACAGTGCTAGAGGCGTCACTACAGACCCGGGTTTGATCCCGGGCTGTATCACAACCGGCATTGATCGGGAGTCCCATAAGACCGCGTACAATTGGCCCAGCATCGTCCGGGTTAGGGGAGGGTTTGGACGGGGTAGGCCGTCATTGTAAATACAAATTTATTCTTAACTGACTTGCCTTGTTAAATAAAAAATAAATAAAAATAGGCCATCCCTGAGAGGAATTAATAATACCCATACCTTCTCTGTACTGGAGCATGAGGCTGGATAGTGCTGGGCAGAGCACTACTGTGCCACCCTGTGGTTAGTGTGGTGTATTGAAGTCTCTTGTATGACTTAAACCCTAACCCGGCAATTTAATAATAATACAAATAATTATAATATAAAGTGGAAAATTGCTTTATTTTCACCTCCCATCATTTGAATGTGGACAGGGGCGGACTGGGACAAGAAATCTGCCCTAGCAGATTCCTTGAGGCCCCCACACCGGCCCATATTTTTTCCCAAGAGGCCCCCATTATTAGCCAGATAATGATAATTTGGTGAGAAAAATAAAAGTTTGACAGGCCCAGGAGGCAAAAAATGGACCAGCCTATCTGGCATTTTCCTGAATGTGGACATTGGCTGTATTTGTCACGGATTCCCCCGGTACTGCTGCTCTTTCCGTGTACCAATTCCGGAGGTCTACGTCACCGGCCTCTAGGCTTCACTGAACTGTCTCGTTACGCACACCTGATTCCAAATCTCCTAATTAGTAACTGTATATATGTGCCCTCTGTTCACCATTGTCTTGTCGGTTATTGTTACCATGTCCATTGGTCCTGTGAGTACTTACGTGTTTTGTGCAATTGTTATTACGGGTCTCGTCCCGTGTATTTATTAGAGGTTTAACCTCGCTCTTTTGTTTGGGATACATCCCTGTGTGTTTTGTATACGTGTTTGTTTTGGGCTTCGTCCCTATGCCTTTCATGGCATGTTGTGTAATTTGGGGGGAGTATTAAAACCTACTATTACGTATTCCTGCGCCTGTCTCCAATCATTTATACAACGTGACAGTGTTAAGGAAGTTCAATGGAAAAAGCTTAAAACAAACTTTGGCCAGGATTCCATCCCAATTTCCAATTGAACAGACATCTGCAGCTTCTTCCTTGAATGCGATCTCCGCGAAGTGCGCAAACGTGGTAACATTGCCTTTAAAAGCTGCATTGTCTACAAGCATGATCCGATTGAATCCAGTCTGTCATCATCATGGCTAGATACCTGATTGATGGCATGTAAGGGACATAATCAAATTAACTTTAATAGTCAGTGACTTTCAGTGACTTTCGTAATAATAAATAAACTTTATCAATTGAAATGTGATGATTAATATCACGTTATATGTTTCTTATAATTTATTAACAATATTAACACTATATTCAACTGAAGGAGTGAAGTTGATCTTGGAATATACAAACTATGCCATTTAAAAGCAAATGCAACCAAATAGCATTACCTCTCCTCCACATATTCCATATATCCTCCTATACCATCATCCACTGCATCTTCCCACTCATCTCTCTACTCCCAAGAATGACCTCAGACTCAAAGTGCCCCCTACCTTACCTCTACCATGATGCTCAACTGAACAGATCCACCTCAATAAAACTCTTTGTATCAGGCATGCGTAAGCCCTCTATGTCCCCACATCCACCGTCAGGCCCTCCCCCACAGTAAGACCCTCCACCTACATCATCAGGCCTTGCTCCACAATAAGGCCCTCCACATCCACCATTAGACCCTCCTCCACTGTGAGGCGCTCATGCGTACTGGTACATGGACCAGAGGGTCCCCAGGGTGATGCTGTAGGCCAGCATGGCCACCAGGTAGACCCTGAAGAGCAGCACGTCCAGCACGTAGCCCACCTGCAGCCACTCCTTGGCAATGTCCCAGCATTCGTCCTTCTTCTCCAGGATGCCGCGGATGGACGAGATCTCGTGCAAGATGTTGTCCATAACGAGCTGTGTGGTGTCACGCACCACGGGCAGGACCACCAGGCCCCCCAGACCCTGCTCCCTGCTGTCCTCGCCGCCACGGCCGATCTCGCAGGTGTGGTGAAGGTGGTGGTGGTTACATAGAGCTGCAAGGGGTCACACAGGGAGAGAGTGGGTGGAGTGGGGTCATATAACAGGATGTACTTGTATTTTAAGTATCCAATGTTGTGTTGAGTTTGTGGATGCAACATTTATTTATTGTCCCAAAGCGACAGACATTGATTATTTCCAAAGAGAGAAAACAGACCTGTAAATGTATCTCTTTTTATCCTTTTCTCTCTCTTTCTCACTCTCTATGATAAATGTTGTAATGCTGCTGTATTTTTTAAATCAATGAATACTGCTCAGAGAGAACATTGTATACTAGAACTACTGCCCATGTCTTTTTTCCCTCTTAAAGCTAACCTTTTCCCTCTCCCTTCCCTCTTTTCTCCTTATCTCATACTCTTCTTCCTACCCAACCCTCATGTAGATACAATACCCTGGCTGATGTTGTTCTCTTTGTAATGGCCCACGTGGTCGTAGTCCCGGGACAGCAAGGAGCACAGGCTGTGCTTGTTGCGGATGCACAGGAGGACTGTGACCCGCTCCAGCACCAAGTGTTTGAGCCACTGGGGCACGTGGGGCTGCAGGTCCTGCTTATGCACCAGACGGACTATCAACACTGTGTCTGTCAGGCTGATCACCAACAGAGCCATTCACACTACAAAGTATACATCTAGAGAGAGAGGGATGAATCGATATGACCTCTGCACACTACAAGGTATACCCTTAGAAGACAACGGCTACATCGCAAATGGCAACCTATTCCCTATGTAGTGCACTACTTTTGACCAGGGCCCCAACAAACAATAGTCCTTCACTACTACCTCAACCTATTCTTAACTGCAATAGAGCTCACAATTCCATCCTTAATGACACATCTCAAAAATCTGAGCCACTAATGCACCAGCTGCATTTCTCACCTATGAGCGGCGTGCCGATGGCGGCGGAGGGCAGCGTGCCGGAGACGATGATGAGGAAGACAGAGTAGCCCAGGAGTGATCTTGAAGGACACCCGCTCTCCGCTGTCCGGGGGGAAGTAGAAGCCCACCAGGTCCATCACCATCAGGAAGATGCTGGGCGGCAACAGGTTCACAGTGTAGAACAGAGGTCTGCTTCGGATCACCACCTGATGACATTCATCAAGGTTGACGAGAGATTCATTGCTTCTCTTCTAGTTTTTACGAGAAGTATTACTGTGATGAACATTCCAGATTGTCTGCATAATCAAATAACATTCAGCTCAGACACCCATACATACCCCATAAGACATGCACCAGGGGTCTCTTCACAGTCCCCAAGTCCAAAAACGAATTCACAGCAAGGCACAGTTTTATACAGAGTCATAGAATTCCCTTCCATCTCCATTTACTCAAGCAAACAGCTAAATTTCCTTTAAAAAACTGATTAAACAACATCTCATGGAAGGTGGGGACTGTGAGAGGACACGCACAAACAGGCACTCAGACACTCGGCACTCGATCATTGTTTGTATATCGTTGTAATTTTTATTTGTGTGACTGTCCTTGTCTATCAGTGTATCAGGACTGTGAGAGGACGCACACACACACAGACACTTGTCTATCAGTGTATCAGGACTGTGAGAGGACGCACACACACACAGACACTTGTCTATCAGTGTATCAGTGTTATGTTACTTGTGATGTTTCTGCAAAGCTAATGGGGATCCAAATAAACAATAATTGGGAATAGAGCAGTAATTAACAAGAAGTAGTACGCATTTCCATATCTCACTACATATATCTGTCAGAAAAACATTTTGATCGTGAGGAGAACAATATACCAACAGATTCTATCAATGACCCTAAAACGGAGGTGGGATGGACTCCCACTCTCTATCACACTTTCACATATAGATCCTCACTCATATCCTTTTGTTAATTTTCCATAAAGCAAGCCTGCTTTCTTTGTATGATGCATAAGAAAAAGGTCCATTCTCAATACATATTTAATACAGCTGAAGATCTTATGTTTCTAATAAAGCCTCATGCGGTAGAGGTCAAGGTTAGGGTCTACTATCGTCATATATTTCTATATTTGATCTATTCTTACTAAAGGTCTTGCTTTTCTGTCAGGTTCAGTTGGTTTTGAATAAATGATTTGCGCTAAGGTATTATGTACATGATATGATTGATTTGAACATGATTGTATATAGTAATTGAAAAGTATATACTGCATATAATTTTAACATGTGTAGGCTCTTGCTGAATTGTGGGGATCTTTCCCATCCCTTTATTGTACTCTTTCAATTATTGCCATTTACTTCATCATCATGCATAGGGTTGCCTAAATTCCGTTAATTTTCCCAAAATTCCCCGGTTTTCCAGAAATCCTGGTTGGAAGATTACTGGAATCAGGAGGGAATAAGCAGGAAATCTGAGAATCCTCCTACCAGAATATCTGGAAAACTTGTGAATTTTGGGAAAGTTGTTTGCAAACAGAATTTTGCAACCCTAACAATCTTATAAACCAGGTCAATCATTGCCAAATAATATATTGCCCAAACCTGTCATGAATACATAAATAAAAGCTAATGAATGATTGTTATGTATACTCACATTGAACTTCATCTCGGCATAGGAGTCAATGTTGTCCAGACTGAAGCGCTTGTATTTAGACAGGACATGTAGCAGCTCCCACTCCCCCCTGTTCATGAAGACACTCTTGTCCACCTTGAGTGCCTCCGTGCTCCTCATCAGCTTGAGGTCAATGCCATTAACTACAGACATGAACATGGATGAGACATAGGTCAGTGGGTTCAGATTAATGTAAATTATGTAAATGGCTATTATCAGCAGTCCTCAGCCACAGCTGGCACTAGGAAAATTATTTTTAAAAATAAAGAATAATACAAAAATGTTGAGGACTGAGTGACTGACACTTAGCTTATCCATCCCCACCTCCCTTACAAAAAATAAAAAAAGGCATCCTTACCTGGTATTGTAGCCTACAGTATGTGCAGTTGTAAAGCTTTTCGCCACATGCATAGCCAAATGACTAAATAAGACATGTTTTACGGGTATGGAGCCAGCACTGGAAGGTCAGGCTGCAGTTCTGGACGTCAAAGGGGAAGTTGTAGATGTTGAGAGTGCAGGCTGTCATCACCTGGATGGGCTTGTAGTTGCGCACCAGACCATAATGGGTCACGTACACACAGGGAATATCCAGAGACTTACCCACATCCACACTGAGAGATTACAGCAGGAAGCACAACTCAAACCAAAGCAAAGAGATGCAATAAATATGTTTGTGGCTGATTTGGACAACTAATATTTCAGCGTATTACACACACACACTTTACACTGCACTGTACTTTAGTAATGCTTAATCAAAGATAACGATACTCTTTTATGCAGACTTTGATTTGACTGCATGGCCTAAAATGCGATGGCCTACACTGACAATAACGATCACAAAACACTGGACTTACAACTCGTTGATTAGTATGTCAGGCACCCACACATTGGCAGTCGGTATGGACATTTGATTCACATCATCAAAGTCCTCTGGGTTCCATATCAATAATTCATCTGTCCATTCCTGATACAGAGTTATAGCATAAGCCAGTAAGCATGGTCTAGTATTAATAATAACAAGTATGGTATAATCGCTTATAACTGTAAGATCCTCTGTGAAGAAGTGTTTGATAAATGTCCAAAGGAGAGACATAACAATGTTCTACTGTAGTTTTTACAAGTTTTATGTATGTTTTAATTTCTTGGAAACTTTTTTTCAACTAAATCTATTTGTTGTTTAAATAGTTATTTTGCTATTTATTGCAAATAGTTATTTGTCTTACCTGCCTGTACCATACATATGTTGTCAGAACCTGGTTCTTCTCGTCCTGTTGTAACATAGGGCAAATAGTGAAGATCAACATAGGCTACACACAATCTCAGTATACTGAACTATTATTCTACTAAGAGCAGGAGGCCTACTTACCACACTGAGGATAGAATCCACCATAAGGTCGATGGCCACCATTGTGCAATTTCGCCAGTTGCGCACGGGTCAAATCCCCTTCTTGTACCCAGCACTCAAGTACTCGGAGAGACATACCAAGGTGGCATTGGCAAAGCGTCCGGTATTATTGCCCGGTTTCTTGACTAACGGAGGTAAAACACATCGCTTCAACATACTGATTCAACATATCCACTTATGCTATCCACTAAATGCAACATATTGAGTGTTATACAATTATTATTGTGTAAATCTAGCATTATATAAAATGGCAACTTCCAAAACAGGCAACCTCTGTCAATAACGCCACAACCTATCTGGAATTAATTTTGCACGTGCATCTTCTTACCTGTGCAGGCTCGCGCGGTGCCTTGTATCAGGAGCAAGACGATCGCTGTCCAAAGTGCTGAACTTCTCATTCTGCACTACGTTTCACTTCTCTGCCTTGAGCTTGTCTATAATGAGCAGTGCTCAGTTTTGAGATGCAGCAGTCTACTGGCGCCGCCGAGACCCATATTCAGGAGTGTCCACTGTAGCCTAATGTCTACAGTATCATGTATTAGTTAAATTAAGTTTCATTCTGCATGACGCTGCCTTAGCCAGCTGATGTAACTATGAACACGAGGGTGTGTCCATCGGGGATTTTATGATGGGGATTGGAAGCAGCTGAGGTTATCTTATGTCATCACGTCCTGAGGAGATAACTCAGAGCACTCAGGCCTATCCAAGTTTACAGTATCTGGCCGTGTAGCCTAACAGATGTCTGTGTATGGATCAAGTTTCGTGTGGTATATCAGCTTTTTCCTCCAACTGAATCCTCAATGTATTTTATAAGCTTAAAATCAAATCAAATCAAATGTTATTTGTCACATACACATGGTTAGCAGATGTTAATGCGAGTGTAGCGAAATGCTTGTGCTTCTAGTTCCGACAATGCAGTAATAACCAACGAGTAATCTACCTAACAATTTCACAACAACTACCTTATACACATAAGTGTAAAGGGATGAAGAATATGTACATAAAGATATATGAATGAGTGATGGTACAGAACGGCATAGGCAAGATGCAGTAGATGGTGTCGAGTACAGTATATACATATGAGATGAGTAATGTAGGGTATGTAAACATATAAAAGTGGCATTATTTAAAGTGGCTAGTGATACATGTATTACATAAAGATGGCAAGATGCAATAGATGGTATAGAGTACAGTATGTACATATGAGATGAGCTTACTGTGGAGATATGATTTCTCTCAAAAAAAATCCTGCATTAAGAAATTGATTTCCTGAACATACAGAGGAGCATAGGCCTATTTTCTCTGGCAGCTTGGTTTTCATATGGGAGTTTAAGTGCAGGTCGGTTTTCTCTTATCTACCTAACAAGATCCAACTGACATTTGATACTGATCTTAGACATAATTTTGTTCATTGATTTCTTAAACTGCTTATGTTGGGGGAATATGTACTGCAATCTACAACGAAATTGAATCTAGGACTTTTATTATGTGATAGGATCCTGCTGATACAGTTTATGTTACATGGATAGATGATACACACTGCTGCGAAAACACTTGCGTCATCTTTGGATAAAAAACATGCCTACTGCATACATCAACAATTAAACATTTCATGTTTTGGGGGACTAAAGAGATAAAACTTTGTTGAAAAATCATGTCCATTAATGACACACAAAAACACTTGAAAATATGTAGCTACTAAGAGCAAATCAGTCATTACTCATTGTACTGGCTGGATCCTTTAAAATACAGTAACAGTCAAATGTTTAGGACGCACCTACTCATTCAAGGGTTTTTCTTTATTTGTACTATTTTCTACATTGTAGAATAATAGTGAAGACATCAAAACGATGAAATAACACATATGGAATCATGTAGTAACCAGAAATGTGTTAAATACATCAAAATATATTTTGTATTTTAGATTCTTCAAGGTAGCCACCCTTTGCCATGATGACAGCTTTGCACACTCTTGGCATTGTCTCAGCCAGCTTTACCTGGAATGCTTTTCCAACAGTCTTGAATGAGTTCCCACATATGCTGAGCTGCTTTTCCTTCACTCTGCAGTCCAACTCATCCCAAGTCATCTTAATTGGGTTGAGGTCAGGTGATTGTGGAGGGCAGGTCATCTGATGCAGTACTCCATCACTTTCCCTCTTGGTCAAATAGCCCTTACACAGCCTACAGGTGTGTTGGGTCATTGTGCTGTTGAAAACAAATTACAGTCCCACTAAGCCCAAACCAGATGGGATGACATATCACCAGCAAAGCACCCCCACAACATTACACCTCCTCCTCCATGCTTCACGGTGGGAACCACACATTTAGAGATCATTCGTTCAACTACTCTGCGTCTCACAAAGACACATGGTTGGAACCAAAAATCTCAAATTTGGACTAAAGGACAGATTTCCACCGGTCTAATGTCAATTGCTTGTGTTTCTTGGCCCAAGCAAGTCTCTTCTTATTATTGATGTCATTTGGTAGTGGTTTCTTTGCAGCAATTCGACCACGAAGGCCTGATTCACGCAGTCTCCTCTGAACAGTTGATGTTGAGATGTCTGTTACTTGAACTCCGTGAAGCATTTATTTGGGCTGCAATCTGAGGTGCAGTTATTCCAATGAATTTATCCTTTGCAGCATGTGAACGGTTGCGTCAAATCTGGTATCAGGATAAAATGTGATTCAGAGTCACTGATTATACTATAATTATCTTTATTTAACACAAGTGATAAATGGTAAATGCAATTTTCGTATATACGGGTTCACTGTATCACCACGCAGGGTAAAGCAGAGAACTGACTGAAATAGTACAGACATCTTCTTTTATACTGTTCCAGAGTTAGTTCCAACTTTAGAGTTGGCCTGTCACAGTAGAGGCTTAGCGTGGTTTTAAACTTGCTAGCCTATCGGTGGTGTCCAGTCACAGCACTCAGGATTGAAATGTCCGGAATGGTTCTTGTGAAGATTGAGCTGATTTGTTGGTTTCTACTCATTCCTCCGTTCCTGTTTTCTTGTTATTCAGCATTTTCCCTACACATTCCTCAGTTCCTGTTTTCTTGTTATTCAGCATTTTTCCATCTTGTCTCAACCTTGTGGTTTACCCAGTCGACACCCTAGATTAACAACAGCTTTTCTGCAGTCACGCTATGTTTTGTGATTAACATGTCCTACTTCTATAAGGCATATATTTATGTTAAAAGAGAACGAAACCATCCTTCACAAGCAGAGGTAACTCTGGGTCTTCCTTTCCTGTGGCGGTCCTCATGAGAGCCAGTTTCATCATAGCGCTTGATGGTTTTTGCAACTAACACTTTTTTGGTTACTACATGATTCCACATGTGTTATTTCATAGTTTGATGCCTTCACTATTATTCTACAAGGTAGAGAATAGTAAAAAATAAAGAAACCCTTGAATGAGTAGGTGTGTCCAAACTTTTGACTGGTACTGTAGTTCCACAGCATCTATATCCCTGCACAACTCTAGCTAAAAACAGGATACATAATCAAACCAATTGCCACAGTTGAAAATATTCATTTATATGTAGGCTAGCAACATGACTTGTTTGATATGAAGGGGACTAAGAAGTTACATCACAAATATGAATGTACAATATAACATTTCAGCAAACAATAACCAGCATTCATTTATTTACTCAACTCAAGGAGGTGGCCATACAATGGGTTGTAACGTGATCTGCTCAAAGCAAATGTCTGGTGTTCAAGGGAAAATTCTATTTACATAGATCGTTCCCAGCCAAAGGTTTTTATGAGTAGCTCATGTATCTTTTTTAGGACTATCAGTGAGCCAACATGGAATGCAGTTGCCTAAGCTAGACTTTGAATGTGCTTTATTGATTTTGTACAAGTTTCAGGGGAGTATGGTGATTCAAGTTCATGTAGAATAATATAGCATTGATGTAACAGAATGTGCCCGGGGAACATGAGCAAGATATATATTTTTATGAAACACATCAGAATGAATATGTTAATACATCAGTCTGTATTTATGTATGGCGCAATCTTCCAATAGTACATGCAAATACAGTATTGATTAAATTGCTTCTAGCTGCTACCGTATCAAAAGAAGAAGTGGGGACAAAGGGGGTCGGCTCAACCACATCAATAACCCTTAATTGACTTTTAACATTTTATTAGAGCAAAATAAATGCATTTGAACAAAGTTTTTTCCCCTTCTATCCTCATGCAGAGCTCCAGATGGCCCACAGTAGCAGCAGAGTGCTGGTGTAGACAACCAGAATTTGCAGGTATACTCGGAACAGGAGGAGGTCCACCTTGCAGCAGAGGGCCACCCAGTCAGCCTGGGCGGAGTCGTCACTCTCTCCCTCCTGCAGGTAGAGCCTCAGGGCCACCACCTCCTGGAGAATACTCTCCAGCCGAGGAGCACTCTCCTGGGGCTTGCTCAGAGACAGCAGTTCCTCTGGAGCCAGGTCAAACTCAAAGCCTGGAGGGACAACATGTAAGTGGGGTTATGATGGGGTTGGACACATGAAGGTCCGAAGAGAAGATATTCTGTTGCTACAACGCAATCTTAACAAATAAATTAAATAAAAGTCAAACTGTTGATTGAATACAGTGGCAAGAAAAAGTATGTGAACCATTTGGAATTATCTGGATTTCTGCATAAATTGGTCATCAAATTAGACCTGATCTTCATCTAAGTCACAACAACAGACAAACACAGTCTGCTTAAACTAATAACACACAAATTATTGTATTTTTCTTGTCTATACTGAATACATAATTTAAACATTCACAGTGTAGGTTGTAAAAAGTGTGTGAACCCCTAGACTAAAGACTTCTCCAAAAGCTAATTGGAGTCAGCTAACCTGGAGTACAATCATTGAGACGAGATTGGATATGTTGGTTAGAGCTGCCCTGCCCTATAAAAAACACTCACTAAATTTGAATTTGCTATCCACAAGAAGCATTGCCTGATGTGAACCATGCCTCAAACAAAAGAGATCTTAGAAGACACAAGACTAAGAAATGTTGACTTGCATTAAGCTGGAAAGGGTTACAAAAGTATCTCTAAAAGCCTTGATGTTCATCAGTCCACGGTAAGACAAAATGTCTATAAATGGGGAAAGTTCAGCACTGTTGCTACTCTCCCTAGGAGTGGCCTTCCTGCAAAGATGAATGCAAGAGCACAGCGCAGAATGCTTAATGAGGTTAAGAAGAATCCTAGAGTGTCAGCTATACACTTACAGAAATCTCTGGAACATGCTAACATCTCTGTTGACGAGTCCACAATAAGTAAAACACTTAACAAGAATGGTGTTCATGGTAGGACACCACGGAAGAAGCCACTGCTGTCCAAAAAAAACAATTTCTGCACGTCTGAAGTTTGCAAAAATGCACCTGGATGTTCAACAGTGCTACTGGCAAATTATTCTGTGGACAGATGAAACTAAAGTTGAATTGTTTGGAAGGAACACACAACACTATGTGTGGAGAAAAAAGGCACAGCACACCAACATCAAAACCTCATCCCAACTGTAAAGTATGGTGGAGGGAGCATTATGGTTTGGAGCTGCTTTGCTGCCTCAGGGCCTGGACAGCTTGTGTTCATCGATGGAAAAATCAATTCCCAAGTTTATCAAGACATTTTGCAGGAGAATGTAAGGCTATCTGTCCGCCAATTGAAGCTCAACAGAAGTTAGGTGATGAAGATCAGAACACATTGTATAACCAATTTATGCAGAAGTCCAGGTAATTCCAAAGGGTTCACATACTTTTTCTTACCACTAGTATGTCTAGACATACTGTAAAGGGGTATTTTCTCTCTGATCGTTTTGATGTTAATACAGAGCAACATAGAGGTGTTGTCAACATGAAAATGAGTCAGAGCTGGCCATTACATATCAAATAGAATAAGAAATCTGAGGTAAATAAATCTGTGGAAAGTTAGGAAAACCACCACCTGCTAAATGTTTGGTCCTAATACCTAGTCAAACTCTTGTGTCCTTTGACTAAGAAATACAAAGCATCCAAACAACACAGGTCCCCTCTCACCACCACACTGATCCACATCATTTAGTGTTTTGACAGAGGTGAAGTTGCTCTCGAGGAAGGTCTGGCTGGACGAGCCGTTCTTATCGAGGAGACAGGCGGACACTGACATCTCCTTGACCTCCTTCTCATTGTGGTGGAGGAGCTTCACTACAAATATGGAGATGGCTAGATTCAGCACCAGCAACGCCATGCACACCACAAAGAACACACACATAGGATGGAGAACACCAAACATCAACAATACACCTGTTAGAAAAAGACTAATCTTCATTTTTCCAGGACATGTCTTAGATCAGAAATACAGTACCAGTCAAAAGTTTGGACACACCTACTCATTCAATGTTTTTTCTTTATTTTACTATTTTCTACAATGTAGAATAATAGTAAAGACATCTACACTATGAAATAACACATATGGAATCATCCAGTAACCAAAAAAGTGTTAAATATATCAAAATATATTTAAGATTTTAGATTTTTCAAAGTAGCCACACTTTGCCTTGATGACAGCTTTGCACACTCTTGGGATTATCTCAACCAGCTTCATGAGGAATGCTTTTCAAACAGTCTTAAAGGAGTTCCCACATATGCTGAGCACTTCTTGGCTGCTTTTCCTTCACTCTGCGGTCCAACTCATCCTAAACCATCTCATTTGGCTGGGTATGAAGGGCAAGCTTGGTGTGTCAAACAATATGAGAGAACATTTGAAACAAAGATGAGGAGAGGAGCTGGTGTATGATACCTATGAGTGGTGTTCTGATGGTGGTGGCAGGCATCTCGTCCATCAGGTTTACCCTGAAGACAGTGTAGCCCAGGAGGATGCTGGTCTTGAAGGTGATGCGCGTGCTACTGTTGTGCGGCAAGTAGAAGCTGAGGAAGATGCTGGGGATGAGCAGACTCACCACGTACAGCAGGGGGCGCCGGCGGATCAACACCTGACCAGTGGGGGTGAGAGGGAGTGAAAAAGAGGGTGAGAGTTTTACTTTTCTATTTCATGTCACACGTGGGTCAAGAATGTGTTTGAACTCCCCCATAGGTGAGAAATTGAGAAATAAATGTTTTTCCCTTCACTAACTTAAACCTAGTTCTGCACCATTTTAGCTTAAGATATCAACTGTACTTTTTTCAACTGAACCCACAAGAAAACCATATTCCACAGTATTACCCTCCTGTCCTGTTCCAGTACCCCAAAACACATGAATCCCCTTAACCGCTTTCACAAGTAGTGTAAAGGTAACCCAATGAGCCCTGCTGGATTGACACTCCATCATTAAGTGCCCTCCTGAGCTGAATGTACAACAGAACCCCGCCTAGCCTATCCTCGCAGGCAGTCTCTCCCCCACCTGCAGCAGGCCCAGGGCCCATTTCTCCGGCAGAACAAGGCGGCCATTGATCAGCTGCCACAGAGACAGCCTCATTATGGTGCCTCTCTCTCTCAGCATGCTGGACGCGCCTCATCCTCATCTATTAGCATTAGCGCTTAATCCTGTCCGTGAAGCCCTGGCTGATCTCTTTAACACCTTCACAACAGGAGTACCAGGAGGAGGGGATGGCTAAAAACCTCCTGTCGATACTCAATCTGATTTAGTTGTCATTGTACAGTCACAGTCTCCCTACAAGAGAAGTGTGTATCTTTTTGTTTCCTGTTGGATAGACATCAATCCATATAGAAAATCTCACTAACACACCTATTCACATATTACATATTTACTGACTGGATATGTATTGCTGTATATGTGGATACAGTTGGCACTAGACATATAGGTCATATTTGTATTTCTTCAAATACTTTCCTTCAAATCAAGTATCTGAAGAGAAACAAAGAGAGACCTAGATCTGGTAACAGTAGGCACACACGTTGAACTGGATGTGGGCATAGTCTCTGCCATCCAGCCGGAGCTGCCAGTAGCGGGAGGGCACAGACATCAGCTCCCACTCGCCATCGTCCATAAACGACTTCTGATCATTGGCGATGTCCTCCGCACTCCTCCACAGAGTCAGGTTCACCTCACTCACTGCATACATGATGGTAGAGGTCAGGGAGAGAGTTTACTAAGCCTTAATGACACTCAGTCAATATGACCTGCTATTGATTTGATACAATATTAAATTACCAGCTGTATGGGTTTTATGTGCTCGTGTTTGTGTACTTAATACTGTATGTGCCATAGCTTTATGCATGTATTTTGTGTATCGAAAGGTATGCCATTGTAATTTTGCACTTCTAATTGTGTGTTTTAGCCACGTCATCCATCTGTGCATATCCAGATGTATAGTCATTTGACTGGGTATTAATGTTAGCGTGTTTACAGCTCTCTATGCTAACCTGAGTGAAGCCAGCTGCGGAAGGTCAGAGTGCAGCTCTGCTTGTCAAAGGGGAAGGCGTACAACTCCAAGTCACACGCAGACACCACCTGGATAGGCTTGTTGTTTTTCACCATCCCCGATGAGTTGACATACACATAGGGGATGGCAGGGGACTCCCCTACATCCACACTAACAGGGGGAAGAACACGACTTATAGGGAAAACAAGAGTTCCAGCTGCTTACAGTACTGTATGTTGAACATGAGACACACTTCCTTTTCAGTCTGTCATTTTAAATTAAAAGGACAAATGTTGAACATTTCTGCGAAGAGACTGAGTGTATTAAGTAATCCAATGACATGTTATGAAATTTGAACAGGAATACATAGTGTCAATTCTTACAATTCACTGATGATGAGATCGGGCAACCATATAGCGTCAGAGGGCAGAGAGATCTCAGTGAAACTCCTCGGGATCCCACACCAAGAACTCCTCAGTCCAGATCTGACATTGTAAACAGGAAAGACATCACAAGACCAGTCATATGAAGTACATGACAGATGGTTGCCTGACTGTTTTGGCATTCAATAACGCAATTGTTGCATGCCAGACAAGGCTGAAGACGCATTGGCTGAAGCAGGCTCCCTGTCTTTCAGACAGACAACCATGTGAAAACCATGCAGAAGCTTTAAATATATTATGTAACTGAAATGAAACATGGAACACAGACACAGGATTCGTAGAAACAGCTAAACGTGGTATTCATGTTAAGGCAGACATAATGTGTATATTGGGTGGAAAAGAATAATGCAAAACAGACATTATTGTGCCTCATTCACTCATATTCAAATATCTGAAGAGAACATTGCATTTGTATAAGTACACCAATGGCATTGTCATTCAGTGTTTTTGAACAAAATACTGAACATTTTATGTTTGACTTTAGGTGTACCCTCTGGCGCTCAATCAATGGCACAAGGACAAGCGGCGGATGGGAAAATGAGCAAAGTCAACAATGGTGTTGCAATTGCATTAAAGTGAATGGAGAGTGAGCCTGGAGACTCATGTCCGCTGGCCCCACCGAACAAATGAACCCTAATGAGATTCTCCTCATCCTGATTTTATTTTCATGTTTTTTTTAATTAATGGCTCACTCCACCACTCCATTGAAACTATAAATATAATGCGTAGATGTGATTATTCCTTGAAGGGGTAGTCGAAGTAATTACATTTTTAACTATTCCTATTTGTGGAAGGGGCCAGTGATGGTTTTTCGTTGCATGAACATTTTGAAATGTATGTTTAACACCAATAGAAGAACACATACCAACCTGCCTGTACCAAATGCTTGTGGTTACTTGCTGGGTCTTTCCATCCTGTAAAAAGTAGATTTTCAAAACATCTATTATTGAGTATTACTTTTTTGTTACATTTTTGGGTGTAAATAATTTGTGCAGACCCTTGAAATGTGTAGCTACAAATGGTCAAAATGTATTTACAGATACAAGATTAATATTTCATACCAAAAAAAATGTAATTGAGCAACATCAACGATGTTTTCATTTCCTGTGTTACATATTACCAGAAGCATGGCAGGTAATCATATTGTATTTTAGACTTAAATAATTAATTATTTAGATAAAGCTATATAGGGTTTTTTACCACATCAAGCACAGACTGCATTATGAGGTCTATGTGGATGAGCGTGGGACTGGTCCAGTTCTGAACAGGTTTGACTCCACAGTTGTATTTACGCAGGAGGGTCCTGGTGAGTTGGTTCAGAGCAGACCTCTTGGGTTTATCTGCTATCTGTTATCTGCTATCAGCCAGAGATCCTGAATGGAAGTCAATTAGTAAATCAATCATATGAAATTTAACTCATTGATATATACAGAAGGGTTTCAAAAATTCCCAGGTTTTCCAGAAATCCTGGTTGAAGCATTCCTATTTTCCTGCTTATTTCTAGAAAACTTCAAACAGGGATTTATGGAAAACCTGGGAATTTGGGGAAAGTTAGCAGAATTTTACAATCCTATTGATATCTCAAATAAAACGCAAACCCCGTCCATCTTGCATATGACAGAATTCTACCTGATGATTTACAGTATTCATCCATTTTCAACTTGATTATTGTGTCATTTTTTAAGACACAATAATCTTCAATGTGTTATGTTTCAAGACATTGTGTCTCCACAACAATTAACTACAATCCACTACTTAAACTGAAAAACATGTTTACGAAGCATAATGAATAAACATATTATTATCATTAAATTGAAAATATTTTACCATCCATGCATTCATTTATTTGTAAGTGACAGGAAATTGCCTGATATTCTTCATTCTTCATTCGTCTCACAGATAGGGCTGCAATATTATTATTATCAGACAGGGCTGCAATATTCCAGGTAACTTTCACAAAGTTCCCAGGTTTTCCAGAAATCCCAGTTGGAATATTCCTGGAATCAGAAAGGAATAAGCAGGAAGTCTGGGAAGCCTCCAACCGGGATTTCTGGAAAAACCTGGGAATTCCGAGGAAGTTACTGGAATTTTGTAACCCTAGTTTGAGTTGGTTAAAACCCTGATTCAAACGGATGGACTTCCTAAAATCATATTATTGGATTTACAGGATAGGACGCTCACAGAAGGGTTCCATTAAGTCATACATTTGCTATAAAATAACAAATAGCATTATAATAAAACAACACACTCAGACATTGTAATAATTTATTTCAATACGACTGGTAATTTCAGACCAAGTTAAAAATGTATTTGAAAACAGTTAATAGCAATGAGTAGAAACTCCTGTCTCAATATGTCAATCATCTTTAAATGTTGCTTGTTTCATGTAGACCATTCCTAATAGTACAGACTGGTAAACTGGTCTTTAATGTTTGTATTTAATTAATATTTATGGTTATTTAATCCATTGTGTCATGGCTGATTGTAGAAGAGGAAAACTGTCTGAGTGAATCTTACCTGAGCTTAGTAGGAGCCAGAAGACCGATATCATGTTGAGCAACCAGTTTGATACACCTAATCTCCCCTCCAAAATGTAATGGCAGATGATCTTCAAAGTCATTTTCTTTTCTTTCTGTTTAGTCTCTTTCTGAAAGGAATTCTGAATAGTTTAAGTCTGAAGAGGTCTCTTCTTGACTCTGTTTCAACATTAAATGGACCTGTGTGTGAAAGTTTGTGGCATCTGTATTGATTTTCTATTAGCATGGTAAGAGGATACTTTTTTTTCAAGGAGTGGGGCAGTCTCACTCCTTTTGGTATTGAGGCAGTTCAGCAGCCTGGTCTTATAGACTACACATAACATAGTAAATGTAAATCCGAGACACTCAAATTAGTATGATAAGAGTAAATGTAATTCCGAGACACAAATTAGTATGATACGTTATGTTTGGTATGGTTACATAAGACAGAAGGTTACTTAAGGCAAAAAAAAAGTTGGTGGCTTGGTTGGGGTGAATCGGTGGACGTATTATGGACAACTTTAGCATTTTAGCTAATTAGCAACTTTTCAACTACTTTCTAGTTACTTTCCAACTACTTAGCATGTTAGCTAACCCTTCCCCTAACCTTAACACTTTTAGCTAACCCTCCCTCTAACCCTTACTTTAACTCCTAAAACTTAACCCTAACCTTAACCCCTAACCCTAACACTTAGCCTAGCTAACATTAGCATATCATACACTTTGTAAATTCGTAACATATTGTAATTTTGCAAATTCGTAACATATCATACAAAATGGGTGATAGACATCCACAAATTAATACATACTATACGAAACGTATGTACAAAATAATATGAAGTGCTCTGAGACAGCTGCCAGCACAGTGGCGATTTTAGCATATACATCTTGGAGGGGCAAACTCAAAAAGAAATGTGGGGATGCATGCCAGCAAAGCCACAACACTAAACAACACATTAATTGCACTATAACGGTGACAAACCATTATAGTGTACATATGAAATCCCGCTATGCCCTCCGACGAACCATCAAACAGGCAACGCGTCAATACAGGAATAAGATTGAATCATACTACACCGCCTCCGACGCTCGTCGGATGTGGCAGGGCTTGCAAACTATCACAGACTGCAAAGGGAAGCGCAACCGAGAGCTGCCCAGTGACACAAGCCTACCAGACGAGCAAAATAACTTCTATGCTCGCTTCGAGACAAGTAACACTGAAGCATGCATGAGAGCCTCAGCTGTTCCGGATGACTGTGTGGTCACGCTCTCCGCAGCCAATGTGAGTAAGATCTTTAAACAGGTCAACATTCACAAGGCAGCAGGGCCAGACAGATTACCAGGACGTGTACTCCGAGCATGCGCTGACCAAATGGCAAGTGTCTTCACTGACATTTTCAACCTCTCCCTGTCTGAGTCTGTAATACCAACATGTTTCAAGCAGACCACCATAGTCCCTGTGCCCAAGAACACTATGGTAACCTGCCAAAATGTCTACCGACCCGTAGCACTCACGTCTGTAACTATGAAGTGCTTTGAAAGGCTGGTCATGGCTCATATCAACACCATTATCCCAGAAACCCTAGACACACTCCAATTTGCGTACCACACCAACAGATGGTGCAATCCCTATTGCACTCCACACTGTCCTTTCACACCTGGACAGGTCTAGGTCCAAGAGGCTTCTAAACAGCCTCTAACCCCAAGACATAAGACTCCTGAACAGCTAATCAAATGGCTACCCAGACTATTTGCATTGCCCCCCCCCCCCACCCCTCTTCTATGCTGCTGCTACTCTCTGTTATTATCTATGCATAGTCACTTTAATAACTCTACCTACATGTACATATTACCTCAATTACCTTGACACCGGTGCCCCCGCACATTGACTCTGTATCGGTATCCCCTGCATATAACCCCGCTATTGTTATTTACTGCTGCTCTTTAATTATTTGTTTTTCCTATCTCCTACTTTTTGGGGTATTTTCTTAAAACTGCATTGTTGGTTAAGGGCTTGTTAGTAAGCATTTCACTGTAAGGTCTACCTGTTGTATTCGGTGCATGTGACAAATACAATTTGATTTAGTTTGATTTGAAACGGTGCCCACAAACTGTTAGGGTCTACATAAAGCTGTCTCAACAGCAGGGTTTTCTTTTAGCGCCATGGAAGGAATCCTTACCACCGCTTCACCTGGCTATTAGTGGAGCCTTGTCTGGCAGCGAAACAGTTCATTCAGACTCATTTACCGCCTTTAAAAAAAACATAGCTGATATTGCTGACCTGCTTAAACAAATGTGGTTTCTAAGGACAATTGAGATGTAAAAACTATGGCATAAGGGAACGATGAACGGATGAGAGGCAATCCGTCATTTCGATTAAGACATTAATAAGCGAGCTAAGACGGACGTAGTCAATATAATTATTTGTTCAGCACTTTTGAAATGTACAGCTACAGAATTCAGAACATGGGCCATTCTTACAGTATTCTCCCGGTACATCAAGTCAGAACCGTAGGATAAATAAAGGGTTCATATATGCAGACAATGAAAGCTCTTACAATATTCAATGATTACATTTCTCTAAAACAGGCTATAGGCTACATGTGCACCACCAAGTCAGAACAGCAGGCTAAGTTATGAGGGGGAAAGGGAAAGGGTGAGGCACATGGACTACTAAAATACTGTACACTTAGTATTACTTTCTTAGCTACAATATACATATCTCCCTGGCATATTACATACATTTTTGGACTCACTGTTGTGCTGTGCTCACTTGAATAGGAAGGTGGTGCGTCGGTCCTTCTTGTGGACAAATTTTGTCATAAAACTTTGTCATCAAAGTCTGGCATTTTCTGGATTTATGGGGCTTCCAAGACAACAGGGAACTCAGAAAAAACAAGGTTGAATCATGACGTCAGTGGTTTTTAAGGTCGGAGCTCTAGAAAGAAGCCCAACTTGGAATTCCGAGTTGGATGACCGTTAAAAACGTATTTTCACAGTCGGAAATCGATTTTTTCTGAGTTCCCAGTTGTCCTGAACTCATTGAAGTCTGAGATTTCCCAGTTCCGAGTTTCCAGATGTTTTGAAGGTGGCAGAAGTCATGCTGGATTGACAGCATGGCCAATGTATACAACCTTTTCTGGCCCATGGTGTTTCATGTGAATGTTTATCATTTTAAGCTCGGATAAAAGCCCCTTAAACCCAGACTTGGACCACCCACACTCTCCACCAAATAGCAGGGGAAGCAAAATAGTGATTGCTTTGCAACGTTTGCAGTTAGCCACTGATTCCTTTCCAAACCACTCATTGATGAATTTGCAATTTCCAACGTGTTTATGTTTATGTCCAATGCAATGGCCGATGAGCACCGATTTGTTTTATCTATAATTTATCTACTTTTATTTTTCACCTTAATTTAACCAGTTAGGCCAATTGAGAACAAGTTCTCATTTACAACTGCCACCTGGCCAAGATAAAGCAAAGCAGTGTGACACAAACAACACAGTTACACATGGAATAAACAAACGTACACTCAATAACACAATACAAAAGTTTATATACAGTGTGTGCAAATGAAGCAAGATTAGGGAGGTAAGGCAATAAATAGGCCATAGTGGCGAAATAATTGCAATTTAGCAATTAAACACTGGAGTGACAGATGTGCAGAAGACGAATGTGCAAGTAGAGATACTGGGGTGCAAAGGAGTAGAACAAAAATAACAATATGGGGATGAGGTAGTTGTGTGGGCTAATTACAGATGGGCTATGTACAGGTGCAATGATCTGTAAGCTGCTCTGACAGCTGATGCTTAAAGTTAGTGAGGGAGATATGAGTCTCCAGCTTCAGTGATTTTTGCAATACGTTCCAGTCATTGACAGCAGAGAACTGGAAGGAAAGGCGGCCAAAGCAGGAGTTGGCTTTGGGGGTGACCGGTGAAATATACCTGCTAGAGCGCGTGCTATGGGTGGGTGCTGCTATGGTGACCAGTGAGCTGAGATAAGGCTGGGCTTGACCTAGCAAAGACTTATAGATGACCTGGAGCCAGTGAGTTTGGCGACGAATATGAAGCGAGGGCCAGCCAACGAGACCATACAGGTCACAGTGGTGGGTAGTATATGGGGCTTTGGTGACAAAACGGATGGCACTGTGATAGACTGCATCCAATTTGCTGAGTAGAGTGTTGGAGGCTATTTTGTAAATGACATCGCCGAAGTTTTACGAGGGTATGTTTGGCAGCATGAGTGAAGGATGCTTAGTTGCGAAATAGGAAGCCAATTCTAGATGTAATTTTGGATTGGAGATGCTTAATGTGAGTCTGGAAGGAGAGTTTACAGTCTAACCAGACACCTAGGTATTTGTAGTTCCCACATATTCTTGTCACGTTCTGACTATAGTTCTTGTGTGTTTTACTTGTTTTAGTGTTAGTCAGGACGTGAGCTGGGTGGGCATTCTATGTTGTGTGTCGAGTTTGTCTGTTTCTATGTTTGGCCTAATATGGTTCTCAATCAGAGGCAGGTGTTTTGTGTTGTCTCTGATTGGGAATCATATTTAGGTGGCTTGTTTTATGTTGGGATTTTGTGGGTGGTTGTTTCCTGTCTTTGTGTTTTCTCTGCACCAGATAGGGCTGTATTGTTGTAAGTGTTCACGTTATTCGTAATTAAACATGTTGAGCACTGGCTACGCTGCGTGTTGGTCCGATCCCTGCTACACCTTCTCTTCTCTTGAAGAGGAGGAAGGCTGCCGTTACAATTCTAAGTCAGAACCGTCCAGAGTAGTGATGCTAGACGGGCGGGCAGGTGTGTGCAGCGATCGGTTGAAGAGCATGTATTTAGTTTTACTAAGAGCAGTTGGAGGCCAAGGAAGGAGAGTTGTATGGCATTGAAGCTCGTCTGGAGGTTTGTTAACACAGTGTCTTAAGAAGGGCCAGAAGTATACAGAATGGTGTCTCTGTGTAGAGGTGGATCAGAGAATCCCCAGCAGCAAGAGCGACATCATTGATGTATAGAGAAAAGAGTAGGCCCGAGAATTGAACCCTGTGGCACCCCCATAGAGACTGCCAGAGGTCCGGACAACAGGCCCTCCGATTTGACACACTGAACTCTGTCTGAGAAGTAGTTGGTGAACCAGGCGAGGCAGTCATTTGAGAGATCTTCACATTACAAGGATTGAAAAGGATTTGCCAGTAGATTGTTGACGTGATTCATGAAGATGACTGCTTGTCTAGCTTGCTAGCCACTTCACATCCGTTACATTAGCTATCTAGTTAGCGGTGGTGCGCGCTAATAGCCTTTCAATCAGTGACGTCACTTGCTCTGAGACCTTGAAGTAGTGGTTCCCCTTGCTCTGCAATGGCCGCGGCCTTTGTGGAGCGATGGGTAACGATGCTTCGTGGGTGACTGTTGTTAATGTGTGCAGAGGGTCCCTGGTTCGCGCCCGGGTCGGGGCGAGGGGACGGACTAAAGTTAAACTGTTACATTGGTGCCGTGACCCGGATCACTGGTTGCTGCGGAAAAGGAGGAGGTCGAAAGGGGGGTGAATGTAACCGATGTGAAATGGCTAGCTAGTTAGCGGTGGTGCGCGCTAATAGCCTTTCAGTCGGTGATGTCACTTGCTCTGAGACCTTGAAGTAGTGGTTCCCCTTGCTCTGCAAGAGCTGTGGATTTTGTGGAGCGATGGGTAACGATGCTTCGTGGAAGACTGTTGTTGATGTGTGCAGAGGGTCCCTGGTGCGTGCCAGGCGAGGGGACGGACTAAAGTTAAAACTGTTACACTAAGATTTTGAAAGTATGATCAGTCCAATCAAAGCTACGGTAGATATAATGATTTGATGTCATCTTACCTGTGGCCAATGACCTTGAGCATTCTCGGATGGGCACTTCTAATGTAAATTTATGGCAGCACCCAAGGGGGCTTAAACTTTATAGCTCTCGCTGTAGATTTTGCGGTGACGTAGTTCCCCATAAATGACAGAACACTGAGCCAATCACTCCACAACTAGAGAAGATTACTAACCCCTATGCTCTTTATTATCCACTGGCTGCCCCTCCACAACAGAAAGCACTGAGCTAAGCTGAAACACCTGCAATTTGGAGCTGCCTTACTCAAGAAAGCAATAAAAGAGACCATATTTGTATGCGGCTTTATTAACTCAATAAAAAATAATCTTGACATTGTTTGCAAACCGATATTGGACACGTATTAATGCCAAAATAACATGCAAAACAGGCAACAACAAAAAATAACAGGTCGCCACTGCGCCAGCGCATAGCTGGATGATGGCTCTAGTTAGGCTATCTAACTGCTGATTGATTTACTAAACTTGAGTTTTTAATCATGATGCTGAGCTAGTGTGTAGCAGCTAATTAATTGCTGTATGAACTGTTGGTAGGCTGTTATGTCCCATGTTGACTGATGTAAATGAAGCTACAGCAGCCACGATGATAATGTCTGGAGTAATTTTTCTTGTTTTTGCTATTCTCCAAATAGCATTTTAGCGTTTTAAAATTGTTAAAAAATGCAATAAATGAGCTTCAGCTTTCAAAAAATATTTGGGGGAGGAAACCCTCACTCAATCCCCCCACCGTCCGGTCACTCTGCCATATCCTAGATTTAGCTGAAATGATGCCCCTGCAGTTTGCCTATAGGTGAACATACTTCATAACAGTTCATCCTTGTACTGATATACTGTATCAGACGTAACCGCGCGCACACACGTCGCTTGCACGCGCCCGTTTTTTGGACAGGCAAGGACACCACTCTTCTTTGCTTGTGTGTGGCTCTTTTGACAGATGGAGTTGGTTTGACTCCGAAGTAGGGCTGAAGGCATTTGTGGAAATAAACAAGAAATTCGGGTTTTGCTGCCATGAGAGTTGAACAACAGAGTGAACATGGGGAAAACTCAACGAATTCGGTGAGCACTAAGTAACAGAGTGGAATGACAAGTGACATTTCAAAAGCTCTAACCTTGCATGAGATTGTTAACAACTAACGCAACCAGAACACATAATGTTACAGCCTACATTTTCTGTGTGGACAGACACTATATTATATATCACGACACAACCTTATTCCTCAGTGAAACAGTCAATGACACGGTTGCTTCAATTACCTCGTGTGGGGAATTCTGTGTTTCTAAACTGTTGTCACTACGTATCCTGTCCTGCAAAGATGTTTGACATTTTGTCTCGTTCAACGTATCACGACAAACAGTTGGCAAAATAGTTGTGTTATTGTCTATCAATCTTTGCAATAACAACAGTAATCAGAGAAAGGTCATCTGTCAAAACCACTACAACAACATGCATACCCACAGTTTTCTGTCATATACACCAGTGTCTTAACTGGACACAAACCCATCAGCTTTGATTTTTTTTAATAGTTAATCTTAAACAACATGTCTTGATCCCGTTTTATAGCATGACGATAACTGTATTTTTGTCCACAATTAATGTCTATCTACATTCATCTGTGTCCAGGGTCTGTGGTGGCTTTTTGTGTGTGTCAGAGAAACACCCACTGCCTTTGTCACTCAAACCCTGGTGGCATGGCGAGTGGAATGATAAACAGAGGTGCTAGCTATCCATGTCAGGGCCCAAAATAGAGGCTGACCAAGAGGCTAAGATAGACCCCAGCTCTCCATATAAGTCTGCATGGTCCCAGGTCTGTGTGTCTGGCTGCCTTCACACTGTTACCCTGACATGTCCACCTGCTGTTATGGGGGTGAGGGCTTTATATAGCCTCACTCCTCTTAGCTGGCCCATATTCTTTTAACTGTTTAGCCACTATTGATCTGGTGTATCACTTCAAAGCCTCAGCTACGGCTGGTTAGGAATACTTTTAGTTGCATTGTATTAGGTATACATGGATGATGACTCATGTACACTTTGAATGAGTGTGTAGAACATTAAGAACACCTTCCTAATATTGCATGTTTGGGGCAAGGACAGGGACGCTGGCCCATGTTGACTCCAATCCTTCCCACAGTTGTGTCAAGTTGACTGGATCTCTTTTGAGGGTGGACCATTCTTAATACCAATGGGAAACTGTTGAGTTTGAAAACCCCAGCAGTGTTGCAGTTCCTGACAGAAACTGGTGCGCCTGGCACGTACCACCGTGCACGTTCAAAGGGATGTAAATCTTTTCTCTTGCCGATTCACCCTCTGAATGGCACACATACACAATCCATATCTCAAGGCTTAAAAATCTTTCTTTAAACTGTCTCCTCCCCTTCATCTACACTGATTGAAGTGGATTTAACAAGTGACATCAATAAGGGTTCATAGCTTTCACCTGGATTCACCTGGACAGTCTATATCATGGAAAGAGCAGATGTGCTTAATGTTTTGTACACTTAGGGTATTTACCAGTCTGCAGACTTAGGTGAGACTTAACTGATCTCGCAAATTGGCAGACAGGTAGCAATGGGCATAGCTTTGGGGGAATGTTTCAGTTGGTCCCATCCCATTAATGTGGCACGTTTGTAATTGGTTAAGGCAGTGTTTCCCAAACTGGTCCTTGTGACCCTCAGCCATTCCACATATTTTATTGCGCACCTGATTCAACTAGACAACTAATCAGGTGTGTTAGAATAGATCAAATACAGGACTGGGACCAGTTCGGGAAACATTGGGTTAGAGTACCCACGTGGTGGTGGAACATATCGCCTCAGACTCATATGGCCTCACAGACACTACTCCAGTTAAAAATGGACCTAGAAATGTGGACTGGAGGTGACATATGCACAAATAATTTTGGTATGCTCTCTCTCTCTCGTTCTCAACCCAACCTGCACTCGGGGGTAGACATAACATAGAAAACGTAAATCCGGGACACTCCAATTAGTATGATATGTAAAGTTTCATATGGTATGTGTTCATTTGTGGATGTCCATCATCGATTTCATATGATATGTTACAAATTGCAATTTGTTCAATATGTTATGAATTTTAAAAACGTATAATATTTTAGGAATTTTAATTTACAGTGGCTAACGTTAGCTAGGCGGCCCAAGTCGTTTGAGGTTGCTCTAAAGCGGAAAGGTGGAGTAAACGAGTCAGGAGCAGGTTCTTAATTGAATAAAGTTCTCTATTGAGGTATTTCTTTATTCCCAAACCCTCCAACACAATCAAAGATGACCTCACAATGAAAACACATCTTCTTTACAAGAACAAGGAACACACGGCGAGTATCTTCAAACTGTAACATAAATCACAGGTGTGTCACAGCCTTAATGATCTGTCTGTGGAGAGCTCCCTTAGGGTAGTGGTCCGGATCCGTGGCGGCCATTCCCAAGAGGTGGTTTGTCCTCTTCTTCCCCCTTCCAAAAGGTACAGTTGAAGTCGGAAGTTTACATACACTTAGGTTGGAGGCATTAAAACTCGTTTTTCAACCACTTCACAAATTTCTTGTTAACAAACTATAGTTTTGGCAAGTCGGTTAGGACATCTTCTTTGTGCATGACACAAGTAATTTTTCCAAAAATTGTTTACAGACAGATTATTTCACTTATAATTCACTGTATCACAATTCCAGTGGGTCAGAAGTTTACATACACTACACTAAGTTGACTATTTATTTTTATTTTATTTATTTAACCTTTATTTAACCAGGTAGGCAAATTGAGAACACGTTCTCATTTACAATTGCGACCTGGCCAAGATAAAGCAAAGCAGTTCGACACATACAACAAGCACATATGGTTAGAGCATGGAAGTAAAACAATATAGTCACAATTAATACAGTGAAAAAAAAAAATAAGTCTATATACAATGTGAGCAAGTGAGGTGAGATAAGGAGGTGAAGGCAAACAAATATATGTATAAATAAATAAAATAAATAAATAAAAATATAAAAGGCCATGAGGGGTGAAGTGAATACACACAGCAAGTAATAAAACTAAAAAACCCTGAAATGGTTGGTTTTGCAGCGGAAAGAAAGTGCAAAGTAGAGACAGAAAATAATGGGGTGCAAAGGAGCAAATAAATTAATAAAATAAATACAGTAGGTAAGAGGTAGTTGTTTGGGCTAAATTGTAGATGGGTTATGTACAGGTGCAGTAATCTATGAGCTGCTCTGACAGCTGGTGCTTAAAGCTAGTGAGGGAGATAGGTGTTTCCAATTTCAGAGATTTTTGTAGTTCGTTCCAGTCATTGGCAGCAGAGAACTGGAAGGAGAGGCGTCCAAAGGAAGAATTGGTTTTGGGGTGACTAGAGAGATATACCTGCTGGAGCGCGTGCTACAGATAGGTGCTGCTATGGTGACCAGCGAGCAGAGATAAGGGGGGACTTTACCTAGCAGGGTCTTGTAGATGACCTGGAACCAGTGGGTTTGGCGACGAGTATGAAGCGAGGGCCAGCACGAGAGTGTACAGGTCGGCAGTGGTGGGTAGTATATGGGGCTTTGGTGACAAAACGGATGGCACTGTGATAGACTGCATCCATTTATTGAGTAGGGTTTTTTTGGAGGCTATTTTGTAAATGACATCACCGAAGTCGAGGATTGGTAGGATGGTCAGTTTTACAAGGGTATGTTTGGCGGCATGAGTAAAGGATGCTTTGTTGCGGAATAGGAAGCCAATTCTAGATTTGACTTTGGATTGGAGATGTTTGATGTGAGTCTGGAAGGAGAGTTTACAGTCTAACCAGACACCTAGGTATTTGTAGTTGTCCACATATTCTAAGTCAGAACCGTCCAAAGTATGATGTTGGACAGGCGGGCAGGGGCAGGCAGCGATCGGTTGAGAGAGCATGCATTTGGTTTTACTTGTATTTAAGAGCAGTTGAGGCCACGGAAGGAGAGTTGTATGGCATTGAAGCTTTGCCTTTAAACAGCTTGGAAATTTTCCAGAAAATTATGTATGGCTTTAGAAGCTTCTGATAGGCTAATTGACAGACAATTTGAGTCAATTGGAGGTGTACCTGTGGATGTTATTTCAAGGCCTACTTCAAACTCCAGTGCTCTTTTGCTTGACATCATGGGAAAATCAAAAGAAATCAGCCAAGACCTCAGAAAAAAGAATTGTAGACCTCCACAAGTCGCGGTTCATCCTTGGGAGCAATTTCCAAACACCTGAAGGTACTACGTTCATCTGTACAAACAATAGTACGCAAGTATAATCACCATGGACCGACGCAGCTGTCATACCGCTCAGGAAGGAGACGCGTTCTGTCTCTAGAGATGAACGTACTTCGGTGCGAAAGTGCAAATCAATCCCAGAACAACAACAAAGGACCTTGTGAAGATGCTGGAGGAACGGGTACAAAAGTATCTATTTCCACAGTAAAGCGAGTCCTATATCGACATAACCTGAAAGGCCGCGCTCCGTAAGGAATAAGCCCACTGCTCCAAAACCCCCATATAAAAAGCCAGACTAAGGTTTTCAACTGAACATTTGGACAAATATCATACTTTTTGGAGAATATCCCCTGGTCTGATGAAACACAAATAGAACTGTTTGGCCATAATGACCATCGTTATGTTGGAGGAAAAAGGGGGAGGCTTGCAAGCCGAAAAAACACATCCCAACCATGAAGCACGGGGGGGCAGCATCATGTTGTGGGGGGGCTTTGCTGCAGGAGGGACTGGTGCACTTCACAAAATAGATAACATCATGAGAAGGAAAATTATGGGTGGAGTATATGTGAAGCAACATCTCAAGACGTCAGTCAGGAAGTTAAAGCTTGGTCGCAAATGGGTCTTCCAAATGGACAATGACCCCAAGCATACTTCCAAAGTTGTGGCAAAATGGCTTAAGGACAACAAAGTCAAGGTATTGGAGTGGCCATCACAAAGCCCTGACCTCAATCCCATATAATATTTGTGGGCAGAACTGAAAAACTGTGTGCGAGCAAGGAGGCCTACAAACCTGACTCAGTTACACCAGCTCTGTCAGGAGGAATGGGCCAACATTCACCCAACTTATTGTGGGAAGCTTGTTAAACAATTTAAAGGCAATGCTACCAAATACTAATTGAGTGTATGTGAACTTCTGACCCACTGGGAATGTGATGAAAGAAATAGAAGCTGAAATGTATCATTCTCTCTACTATTATTCTGACATTTCACATTCTTAAAATGAAGTGGTGACCCAACTGACCTAAGACAGGGAATTTTTACTACGATTAAATGTCAGGAATTGTGAAAAACTGAGTTTAAATGTATTTGGCTAAGGTGTATGTAAACTTCCGACTTCCGACAACTTCTACTCCTTTGTAGAAGCAAACACTCTTTTCTTCCTCCAGTCTCTCCTACTGCCGGTTCCCTCCTCTCTCTTGTAGGGGAAAGAGAATAAGTCATTAGTGCCGTAAGCTGTGCTTAATTGCCTCTGATCACCTTGACTCACATGCCGGGCTGGGCTACTATCCGTGGGACCAGCCTGCCCTCTGGTGGTCCTTCCACATAGGTTAAAGGGTTAAAGTTAGGGGAAGGGTTAGCTAACATGCTAACTAGTCGCAAAGTAGATAATTAGCTAAAATGCTAAAGTTGTCCATGATGAGATTCGAACACTCAACCTTTAGGTTGCTAGACGTTTGCGTTATACACCCGATCAACCACCCTGATTTTTGCTTTTGCCTTAAGTAACCTTCTGTCTTATGTAACCATACCAAACGTAACATATCATACTTATTTGAGTGTCCCGGATTTACTATTTTACGTCTAGTCTATGAGACTAGCCTGCTCAACCTAGCCCCGGAGAGAAAAAACTCTAAATGTAATAAAAGGGCTCCAAAGCTCATCTAAGTAATTATTACTCAGCAATACTCTGTCACGCTAATCAGTTTAAAGTAAAGGACTGGAAAAATAACCTCTAGAACGTGTACTCTTTTCAATCTTGCCAGGAAGGTCATATGAATAATTGCATACCTTCGTTGTAGAGACTATTTTCACCCAAGCAACAGGTTAATGGAAAGCCTTTTGTTCTTCATTGACATTTTTCGCTCCTCAGAGCCTGATGCTGATCAACCAGCTGAGGGAGATCACTGGCATCCAAGACCCACAGATCCTCCTCAGGGCCCTGAATGTGAGTACCAAACACTGTGGACAGACAGGCAGATAGGCTTCGGTTCTGCCTGCTTAATCGGTATAACGTTGTCATATTGTGGATAGATAGACAGTAACTTAAGCCCTCTCAAAGTTTATTGATTCCTTCTTGGTGGTCCAGGCCTACCATATACCCAGAATCATAAAACACGGGACGAGATGTTAAAACTGTCCATTGTGCCAATAGATGTATGCACTCACATGAGATTTGCCGTGATGTTGACAGAGTGGCATGGGAGGTTTATTTCTTAGACTGGGTTAAGATGTCAATTTTGGGACACATCCTCAGTAGTGTGCCTTCGAATCAGTGGGTGTTTCGGCCTTTAATCACTAAACACCCTCATCAAAGGTGGCCAGCTAAAGGGTGATCAAGCCTTAGCTTGTGTCCCATGCCCAATTAAGATTTCCCACGGGACTATGCAAGGCAGGGGCGTCCTCTTCCCTGAGCCAGCCCTACAGCTGACCGCAAACCTCAGATCTGAATTGGGTTCTCAGGTGGGGGTGGGGGGTCATGAAGTTATAGCCCAGCAAGGGTCCTTCCGTTTGATCCAGATCCACTGGCTGCCTCTTTCAGCTGCTTGAGAAACTGCTCTGACGGTCTGCCGCAGAGCCTGTCCATGGATTCCAAGTTCTTTCACCAACCTGATGGTAGAAGAAGCCACGAATCCTCTGCATCCCACTTCAACTGGCCAGACTTTTGCATTCCAGCCACGCTGAGTTGCGTCTGCTGCCAACTCTGTGTAACGCAGTTTCTTACGCTCGTAGGCCTCTTCAACAGAGTTTTCCCACGGTACTGTGAGCTCTATGATGTACACAGCCTTTCGTGAAGGGGACCAGAGTACCATGTCTGGCCTAAGGTTGGTAGAAGCAATTTCTCAGCTAAATGATTGGACTGTCTCAATGACACTATGAGAGGACTTCAAGGTAGGTCCTGAAGACACTTAGGGAACAAATGTTTTTATTACCACATGTCTACTTGATTTGACATTTGATTAATTGTGTTGTGACATGACATTAGCTGTAGGCCATGTCAGAGACCAATGATGTAGTGTCTAAGAAGGAAACAGTGAGATGATGTCATGCCAACACCATTCGTCAATGAGCATGAACTAGATGGAGGGAAACCCTCATATTGTACATTTGAGCGATGAAGATTTCAGGTCGTTGTTGCAAAAGAGTTTTCAGCGACTTACGTACTTAAAAAGGCAAAATAAATTATATTGTCAGACATTTTTGTCAGCCGGCTCTTTCATGGGCTTAGTCCCCGGGAACAAATCCATTAGAAGGACTCTATCACGTAGAGGTCAAACTTAAGGTTAGGTGTAGCCACTTGCCTCTGTGCCAGTTTATCTCTGCTTTAGCTGCTCTGTCCTTTGTCAGAGTTATCATCAAATTCAGAAACAGACTGGCACCAGGCCAGGGAGTTCTTGGAAAGGACACATTGTAATGCCTACTCTTATATCTCTGATACCAGGCCAGTCAGGGGGACATTAGCCATGCTGTTGGGCTGCTGACCACACAGCCGCCAGAGGAGGGCCAGGGGACTGAGGACACACCAGACACAGAAGTCAACAGGGAGGCCTGGGGGGCCCAGAAAGGTAGGCCGGAAGTTGGGAAGGAAAGTCTAAGGAAAGGAGCAAAATACTGAGGGTCTTGTGATGAACATAAAATATAATTTGTTTCCCAATGTTTGTCCTCAGGTGCTCCTCCTAAAGATGACCTTCAGACAGCCATTGAGCTCAGCTTGCAAGAATCCCAGGCAGAGGAGAGAGAGCTCAACAGGTATAGTCATCCAGTACCTCACCATTTCCCCTTTGCTTGCTGTTTTCTTGCTGAAAGAAGTAACCAATTGAGAGTCATCTCTCAATTAAAAGGTTATAATATCTGAAGTGAACACAGAAGTACAGTATGAGAAATAGATAACATCAACAAAAAAGGAAAACCAGGGTCTTGTTCATAAGAGCAAGCAACAGAAAATGTTTTGAAACAGAAAACAAAAATTTGCATTTCTTATTGGATTCCCTCCCCATTTTTGTCAGTTTTCTTCCATTTGGTGCCTAATGAACACAACCCAGGTGAAACTATCAATCAGACCATTGTCTACAGTTGAGGAGTGGCATGTTTTGGTGTGTTCCAGGGCACTGGAGGCCAGTGTGGAGGACAGCGCTGCACGGGTGAAGAGGAAGCGCTGCGAGGCCCAAGGAGAGAGCTGCAGCCCTGCAGACTGGATCCGTAAGGAGGAGTGGCCCGTGGGCATCCGCAATGTGGGCAACACCTGCTGGTTCAGTGCTGTCATACAGGTGAGGTACACACAATATACACACTAATGCACAGTTATTAACAGTGTCTGCTCTGGAGCTTGATCTTTAAAATATAAAAAAGTATGCACAGAAAAAGAGAATTGTGCCAGTGAGATGAACAGGATAAAAAGATAAGTATAACATTTGCGGTTTGTACTGTGGACCTTGTTAATGCTTTGCCATTTAAGACCACCTGTTGTATCACCAGTCAGGTCCTGGCTGTTACTAAGGTTGATGTCGTACAGTAAAGGTTGTATTTGAATTTTGCAGAATCTGCAGAATCCCTTGGACTCCTTTGGTCTCTATAATACGGCCTTGACTTTCTGCACCACCTCCTAATTTGTGTATATGTGATGACCATGTTTAGAACCTCTCCCAGTTTTCCAAAACATTTCAAGACTTCTGGTGTGAATCGGTTCAAAATATTACCACTAGGCGAGAAGGCTCCAAACACATGTTTGTTTTTCCGTCCAATTTGCTGAACGATGTCGACTTCTGGCAAATAGAGGGAGAAGATTTATTTTCAACCTGTTACCACACAATCAAGCCATATTGTGTTAATTGAGTTGTCGGTAATACCAGGAGGATGGGGAAAGATGAGGGGCAGTGGTGGGATAAGGGTTTTTACTTTCCAAACGCAAAAGCTTCTTGGTGCAATAATTCTATTAAGAGTCCATTCCAGACTAAATTTAGCTGGGCCTATCAGGTGGCTCTGCTGAAATTCAAGCCTTCATTGATATTGATAGACTGCAAGGGTAATTAAATAGTGCAGTGTTGTGATGATAGAGAAAGCGATGAACTCTGCCGCCTGGACTGAAATGAGTTTATATCGGTAGATTAGGCCAAATGGGAATGCTCATTTGTCTTAATTTCGTTAAGATATGCGCCACATCGATTTAAAGCACTAAAACCCAAAGGAAATATCAACAGTGGATAGCAATGCATGCACACATTTTGAGTGGCTGAGAAGTCATTTGAAGTTGTTCCATTTTAAATCCATCATTTTATTTGACTCTTTCCATCACAATTTACCCATAGAAAGTAGTTATCTGATTGAGACTCACTGTATGAATGCATGTGGCTGTGTACTCATATTTCTATGGTATCTGGTGTGGTACGCTTTACAGTAAGATTGTGATCATCTGTAATTAAGTTTCAGGGAAACGAGAAAGTTGAGAAGACACATAGGCCTAATGCGATCAAAAACGTGGGTATATTGTTGTCACTTCAAAACTGCACAAAAGGCTCCATTGTGTTGTATATGTTACAGAGTTAGCAATAAAACACACTATGGCTCACCAGCATCGATGAAGTGTTTTGTCACTAATATAAAGAGAAGATTATCTCATTTATTTGTCTTGTTATGAGAGGAAAATTACCATCACCCTTATCTCAATGGTATTTTCTTTTGTTTGCTTAACTGTGACTCTCATGTGTTAAAACCTCCATAAGTATCCTCGACAATGACATTTTTACACACGAAAAATCTCATCTTTGTCTCTTATTTCAGTCCCTGTTCCACCTGCCCGTGTTCCGCAGATTGGTACTTAACTACTGCCTGTCTGAGCGAATCCTGGAGAAGTGTACGAGCCACTCGGTGAGTGTCCAATGGAGAGCCAGGAGCCCTGAGGAACAGAGACTGGACCTTTGGGTCCCAGAGGCTGAAGAGTCAGGGGATGTCTGGCTGATATTAGAGGGGAAACTAGACTACAGAGTTATACATTGTGCATAAAGATAGTGGTTAACACTTAATAGTAACTTCCATGAAGACGCATTGATAAACAATTTATAAACAGTGTAGGCTACATGTTATAATCAAATGTTATAAAAATGTATATACGTTTATAAGAAAGGCTCATGAATGTTATTATTAAGTGTAAGTACAAAGTTATATGGACTCCTCTGCATATGAAGATATATTGTTGAAAACAGTAAAGTGTTGCCCAGGTTTTCCAGTGCAGCTCTGTGAAGTAAGAGAAGCCTAACGTATGCATGTGTTCTCAGGACAAGAGGAACATAGCCTTCATGCAGGAGCTGCGCTGTCTCTTTGCTCTCATGGTGGGCTCCACTCGTAGGTTTGTGGACCCGTCTGCTGCCGTAGAGCTTTTGAGAGATGCTTTCCGATCCAGTGAGGCCCAACAGGTACACACTGAGGTCCAACAGGTATACGCACATACACACTTGCCAATACACATACACACACACACACACACATACACACACACACACACACACACACACACACACACACACACACACACACACACCCACAACCAACACACACACAACACACACACACACACACACACACACACACACACACACACACACACCAGGGTCATGGCCACCCCTTTACATCAACTGCTTTGCATACAAAGATGTTCATTTCAGATGTGTTCATTCTAGGATGTGAGTGAGTTCACCCACAAACTCCTTGACTGGCTTGAAGATGCCTTTCAGCTGGCTGCTAATGGAAAGTAAGTCAAGGATTTTATCCCAACAGTCAGTTCTGTACGAAACACATTTATCGTCATAGCTAACCAGGGGCGCAAATTCACTGGGGACGGGGGGGACATCACCCCACATTCTGAAATTACATATTTTCCCCCCAGTTTAATAATTGGAATGTGATACAAAATGAGGCACTGTGTGCTTTAGGCCATGTATGCGCTCTGTAGCGGTTGGGTAGGCTGTTTGGAGTGTTTCAGACTGGATTTAAAATGGAAGAGTGTGGTAACATCTCACAGCAAGAACTGGCAAATCTGGTGCAGTCCATGAGGAGGAGATGCACTGCAGTACTTAATGCAGCTGGTGGCCACACCAGTACTGACTGTTACTTTTGATTTTGACCCCCCCCCCCCCTTTGTTCAGGGACACATATTCCATTTCTGTAAGTCACATGCCTGTGGAACTTGTTCAGTTTATGTCTGTTGAATCTTGTTATGTTCATACAAATATTTACACATGTTAAGTTTGCTGAAAATAAACGCAGTTGACAGTGCAAGGACGTTCTTTTTTATTTTGTATGAGTTTTATTTATATATATCTCCATATGTGTGTCCAAACTTTTGACTGGTACTGTATGTATATGTATATACAGTACAGTCAAACGTTTGGACACACCTATCATTCATGGGTTTTTCTTTATTTTACTGTTCTACGTTGTAGAAATGAATGAAATGAAGTAACACATGCTTTTCAATGAACAGGTGTGTTTTGTTAATTTGTGGAATTGCTTTCCTTCTTAATGCGTTTGAGCCAATCAGTTGTGTTGTGACAAGGTAAGGTTGGTATACAGAAGATAGCCCTATTTGGTAAAATACCATGTCCATATTATGGCAAGAACAGCTCAAATAAGCAAAGAGAAATGACGGTCCATCATTACTTTAACTTCTTATGGCTGGAGGCAGTATTGAGTAGCTTGGATGAATAAGTGCCCAGAGTAAACTGCCTGCTACTCAGTCCCAGTTGCTAATATATGCATATTATTAGTCTATTTGGATGAAAACACTCTGACGTTTCTAAAACTGTTTGAATGATGTCTGTGAGTATAACAGAACTCATATGGAGGCAAAAACCTGAGAAAAAAGCCAACCAGGAAGTGGGAAATCTGAGGTTGGTCGTTTTTCAACTCATTCCCTATTGAAGATACAGTGGGATATTTGTCATGTTGCACTTCCTAAGGCTTCCACTAGATGTCAACAGTCCTTTAAGAACTTGTTTGATGCTTCTACTGTGAGGTGGGGCCAAATGAGAGGGGATTGAGTAAGGTCTGCCATGAGCTGAACATGCGCTGACCATGCGCGTTCACGTGAGAGCGAGCTCTGTTCCATCGCATTTCTGAAGACAAAGGAATTCTCCGGTTGGAACATTATTGAAGATTTATGTTAAAAACATCCTAAAGATTGATTCTATACTTCGTTTGACATGTTTCTACGGACTGTAATATGACTTTTCGTCTGAACTTTTGCCTGGACCTGCCCGCGCTTCGTGAGTTTAGATTGTGTACTGAACGCGCGAAGAAAACTGATTTATTTGGACATAAATGATGGACATTATCGAACAAAATAAACCTTTATTGTGGAACTGGGATTCTTGGGAGTGCATTCTGATGATCATCAAAGGTAAGTGAATGTTTATAATGTTATTTCTGACTTCTGTTGATTGCACAATATGGCGGATATTTTTTTTTCTTGTTTGGGCTCTGAGCGCCGTACTCAGATTATTTGCTTTTTCCGTAAAGCTTTTTTGAAATCTGACACAGCGGTTGCATTAAGGAGAAGTGTATCTAAAGTTCCATGCATAACACTTGCATTTTCATCAACATTTATGAGTATTTCTGTAAATTGATGTGGCTCTCTGCAAAATCACCGGATGTTTTTGGAACTACTGAACATAACGCACCAATGTATACTGAGTTTGTTTTATATAAATACGACTTTTATCGAACAAAACATACATGTATTGTGTAACATGAAGTCCTATGAGTGTCATCTGGTGAAGATCATCAAAGGTTAGTGATTCATTCTATCTCTATTTCTGCTTTTTGTGACTCCTCTTTTTGGCTGGAAAAATGGCTGTGTTTTTCTGTGACTTGGCTCTGATGTAACATAATCGTTTGTGGTGCTTTCGCCGAAAAGCCTATTTGAAATCGGACACTGTGGTGGGATTAACAAGACGTGTATCTTTAAAATGGTGTGAAATACTTGTATGCTTGAGGAATTTTAATTATGAGATTTCTGTTTGAATTTGGCGCCCTGCACTTTCACTGGCTGTTGTCATATCGATCCCGTTAGCGGGATCTCAGCCATAAGAAGTTTAAGACATGAAGGTCAGTCAATCCGGACCATTTCAAGAACTTTGAACGTTTCTTCAAGTGCAGTCGCAAAAACCATCAAGCGCTATGATGAAACTGGCTCTCATGAGGACCGCCACAGGAAAGGAAGACCCAGAGTTACCTCTGCTACAGAGGATAATAGTTCATTAGAGTCGAATTGCAACCTAAAAAATTATTATTATTATTCACGGACAGACACATTTCAACATCTCAACTGTTCAGAGGAAGCTGTGTGAGTCAGGCCTTCATGGTCGACTTGCCGCAAAGAAACCATTACTAAAGGACACCAATAAGAAGAAGAGACTTGCTTGGGCCAAGAAACATGAGCAATGGACATTAGACTGGTGGAAATCTGTCCTTTGGTCAGATTTTTTAGATTTTTGGTTCCAACCGCCGTGTCTTTGTGAGTTGCAGAGTAGGTGAACGTGTAGATACCACCTGAAGCATGGAGGAGGTGTGATGGTGTGGGGGTGCTTTGCTGGTGGCACTGTAGGTGATTTATTTAGAATTCAAGACACACTTAACCAGCATTGCTACCACAACATTCTGCAGCGATACGCCATCCTATCTGGTTTGCGCTTAGTGGGACTATAATTTGTTTTTCAGCAGGACAATGACCCAACACACCTCCAGGCTGTGTAAGGGCTATTTGACCAAGAAGGAGAGAGCTGGAGTGCTGCACCAGATGACCTGGCCTCCACAATCACCCAACCTCAACCCAATTGAGGTGGTTTGGGATGAGTTGGGTCGCAGAGTGAAGGAAAAGCAGCCAACAAGTGCTCAGCATATATGGGAACTACTTTAAGACTGTTGGAAAAGCTTTCCATGTGAAGCTGGTTGAGTGAATGCCAAGAGTGTGCAAAGCTGTCATCAAGGCAAAGGGTGGCTACTTTGAAAAATCTCATCTCAAATATATTTTGATTAAAAAAATAAAAAATACAACTTTTTGGTTTACTACATTGTGTTATACATTGTTATTATTTCCATATGTGTTATTTCATAGTTTTGATGTCTTCACTGTTATTTTACAATGTAGAAAAATTCTTGAATGAGTAGGTGTGTTCAAACTTTTGGCTGGTACTAAAACCAAAGTTGCTCCCCTGTTGCTAACTAAGATATCATAGCTATGGTAATTTGTTAAGCTATTTGACATTCCAGTACTGAACATATAATACATATTCTTATTACTGTACCAGTATTATTTGTCTTGAAGTACAGGAAATCAGATATTGAATTGCTCGAGGTATAAATGTGATCTTATCTTTAGCAGCCCGGAAGATAAAAAAGAAAACCCAATGGTTCAGCTGTTCTATGGGACATTTGTGGCAGAGAGAACTCATGCGGGTAAGCATAGAATGGACATTTAATTTTGGTTATACATACTGTAGGGCCTCAAGTATTTCCTGATCACCTGACATGACCAGGAAAAGCTTGTTTTTAGGCTATGACCGTAGTCACTATCATATCATACTTGGCTATGACCCTATATGACTAGTCGTAATCTGATATAGCCTTTAAGTAGGCGCCATAGTTTTTCCTGCTGAGGTCACATGGTGAAGAAAAACTCCTGACCCTTATGCAATCCTTATTTTTTCTGTCAATTCACATCGATGTTTGACAATGTGTAGGCAAGACCTTAACCAACATTGAGCAGTTTGGCCAGTACCCCTTACAAGTGAACGGTTTCAACAACTTGGATGAATGTCTTGAAGGCGCCATGGTAGAGGGGGAGATTGAAGCCCTACATTTGGATCAAACCATTTCGTCTGGCAGCGAGGTGAGCATACCAAACTCCTAGCTTTATGTTTACTCTGAAAGTTGTTGTGAATGTTAAGCCAAATACATATGAATGTAAATGTAATATAGATAGAAATTGAAATGTTAATGTGAATTCTGTTGTGTTCCAGAGGTGGTTCTCAAAGTTACCACCAGTGTTGACCTTTGAACTGTCCAGGTTTGAGTTCAACCAGTCTTTAGGACGCCCAGAAAAGATTCATAAGAAACTGGAATTCCCACAAATCATATATATGGACAGGTGAGCTGTTTGATATTAATTTGAGAAAAAACAAAAACGAATATATATATATATAATCTGCCCCCTTTGAAATGTTCTCAACTTTTGCATATTTTTTTATACTGAACAAATAACACAACAATTACATACTTATTTCATGTATTACATTAACAACGTTATGCAACACCCAGTGCTCCTTTGTGAACAAGTAATTGCCCCCTTACTCTCAATAACTGCTTGTGCCACATTTAGCTGCAATGACTCCAACCAAACGCTTCCTGTAGTTGTTGATCAGTCTCTCAGGTCGCTGTGGAGGTAGTGTGATGGTTTATATTTAAGCAATAAGGCCCGAGGAGATGTGGTATATGGCCAAAATACCATGGCTAAGGGATGTTCTTATGCATGACACAATGTGGAATGCCTGGATACAGCACTTAGCCGTGGTATATTGGCAATATACTGTACCAAAACCCCCAGAGGTGCCTTATTGCTATTATAAACTGGTGACCATGGTAATTAGAGCAGCAAAAATAAATGTTTTGTTATATCCGTGGTATACGGTCTGATATACCATGGCTGTCAGCCAGTCAGTAATCAGGGCTTGAATCACCCATTTTATAATCAATGAAAGTCAGAAGTTTACATACAATTTCTCAAAATAGATTTAAACTCAGTTTCTCACAATTCCTGACTTTTAATCCTAGTAAAACAAATCCCTGTCTTAGGTCAGTTAGGATCACCACTTTATTTTAAGAATGTGAAATGTCAGAATAATAGTAGTAGAGAGAATGATTTATTTCAGCTTTTTATTTATTTCATCACATTCCCAGTGGGTCAGAAGTTTACATACACTCAATTAGTATATGGTAGCATTGCCTTAAACAATTTAAACTTGGGTCAAATGTTTCAGGTAGCCTTCCACAAGCTTCCCACAATAAGTTGGGTGAATTTTGGCCCATTCCTCCTGACAGAGCTGGTGTAACTGAGTCAGGTTTGTAGGCCTCCTTGCTCGCACCCACTTTTTCAGTTCTGCACACAAATTTTCTATAGGATTGAGGTCAGGGCTTTGTGATGGCCACTCCAATACCTTGACTTTGTTGTACTTAAGCCATGTTGCCGCAACTTTGAAAGTATGCTTGGGGTCATTGTCTATTTGGAAGACTCATTTGTGACCAAGCTTTAACTTCCTGACTGATGTCTTGAGATGTTGCTTCAATATATCCACATAATTTTCCTTCTCATGATGCCATCTATTTTGTGAAGTGCACCAGTCCCTCCTGCAGCAAAGCACCCCCACAACATGATGCTGCCACCCCCGTACTTCACAGTTGGGATGGTGTTCTTCGGCTTGCAAGCCTCCCCCTTTTTCCTCCAAACATAACGATGATTATTATGGCTAAACAGTTCTATTTTTGTTTCATCAGACCAGAGGACATTTAAAAAAAAAAAAAAAAGATCTTTGTCCCCACGTGCAGTTGCAAACCGTAGTGTGGCTTTTTTGTGGCGATTTTGGAGCAGTGGCTTCTTCCTTGCTGAGCGGCCTTTCAGGTTATGTCGATATAGGACTTGTTTTACTGTGGATATAGATACTTTTGTGCCTGTTTCCTCCAGCATCTTCACAAGGTCCTTTGCTGTTGTTCTGGGATTGATTTGCACTTTTCGCACCAAAGTACGTTCATCACTAGGAGACAGAATGAGTCTCCTTCCTGAGCGGTATGACGACTGTCTGGTCCCATGGTGTTTATACTTGCGTACTATTATTTGTACAGATGAACGTGGTGCCTTCAGGGCTTTGGAAATTGCTCCCAAGGATGAACCAGACTTGTGGAGGTCTACAATTCTTTTTCTGGGGTCTTGGCTGATTTCTTTTGATTTTTCCCATGATGTCAAGCAAAGAGGCACTGAGTTTGAAGGTAGGCCTTGAAATACATCCACAGGTACACCTCCAATTGACTCAAATTGTGTCAATTAGCCTATCAGAAGCTTCTAAAGCCATGACATAATTTTCTGGAATTTCCCAAGCTGTTAAAAGGCACAGTCAACTTAGTGTATGTAAACTTCTGACCCACTGGAATTGTGATACAGTGAAATAATCTGTCTGTAAACAATTAGAGTTAGAGATGTTAGAGAAATGTCATGCACAAAGTAGATTTCATAAACAACTTGCCAATACTATAGTTTGTTAACAAGAAATTTGTGGAGTGGTTGAAACACTTAGGTTGGAGTCATTAAAATTCGTTTTTGTAAACTTCCGACTTCAACTATCGGCATTCACTTAGACTGAGCATTGTATTGCATTGTAATGTTGATACTGTAAGTGGGGAACCAGAGTCAAATAAACTTTTGTTGTGGTAAACTAAGTTTACTGTATGCGAACAGATACCTTCACAAGAACAATGAGCAGACCCACAACAGGAGAGAAGAAGTGAAGAGACTGAAGGAGCAGCTCATAGTCCTGCAGCAGAAACTGGAGTGGTGAGTTTACTATTGAGGTTACTGTTTGTAAAGCAGTGTGACACATCAGGTTTGTTCACGTGTTATTTTAGTTTATACTTTTTCATTAAAAAAGTCAGTGATGACTGCAACAGGATGGATACCTCCAAATGTGTCCATTGAGAGTGAATTAATCATGAGTTAGTATAAAAACTGTCATACACATAGTGGTCCCATAATATTAGTTGTTTGATTCACGTAGGAAATGTCCTACTCATGAGTCATGACTGACAATGTTATTGATGAAACCTGCTTGTAATTGTTTGGGTACTGTCAGTTCAACCTCTGTCTCCTTCTGTTTCCAGCTACAGAAACTATGGCTCAGGGCCGACAAAGTATCCACTGGCGGACATGTTACAGTACGTGTTGGAGTTCGCCTGCACCAAGCCCACCAGTGTGTCCCCAGCTGAAGATGTGAGGCTGGCTGCCTCTTCCCCCACTCCCTCCGGGAGCAACACCAAGCACACAGAGGGCAACCCTGATGACACCAGGCAAGGACCTCTGGGACAACTGCGTCTCACTAGTCAAGGCTATGAGTGAATTTCTAGTTTCATGTGCTTACACAATATCTAGTCTTGCATTACTTACCGGTACTCCATGTTACTCAATATGACTGCAGTGCAGCTGCTGAAGAGAGCTGAACACTTTGATGTTTTCCTACCTAGAATGTCAATGTGAATCAGTCAATTCAGGAGATTATTGAAAATCAGTTCATACATTTGAAATGTAGTAAAAAATGATGATGTGAAATACTGTAGATTTCTATTTATTCCATTTCATTTCTGAAATGAAATTGACCAAAACCCTATAATGTTTTACCTGTTAGCCTGTGTATAGCACATCAATCACTGTATTTACTGTATTTTTGTTGATATCCTGCTTTTCCTTTGTGGGTCTCCTCAGTCAGTGCCAGGAGCCAGGAGACACAGGCCTGTCCGACAGCCCCACCTGCCAGCAGCAGCCCCCCTCGGGCCAGAGGACACCTATCTACAAGCCCTTCACCCAGTGTAGAGCCCCCATGGACACCCCACCTCACCCAGCCCCCCACAGTGTGACCGAGGAGGAGCTGCGCTTTGTCAAGACCTGCCTGCAGCGCTGGAGGACAGAGGTGGAGATCAACATGAACGGTACAGTGACTTACACCTGGATTCACTAATGATAACCTAATTTTTATGAGTTTATTTATTTTTATTGTACATTAAAGACACACTGTAAGATATGCATAGCACCAACATTTTAACAATGGATACATCCCATGACAATTTGACATGCGAATAGCACTTGATTTATATGGTATATCTGTAGTGATTGAGAAATTACATTCACTGAGGCAAGTTAACTTTTTAAAGATGATTTGAAGCTATATTTGATCATGCTCATTTACTGTACATTTCATGAGCTGACAGCCTATCCTGGTCCCAGGTGCACTGCATTGATCTGTGTGTCTGTGTCTTGGTGCTCAGAGCTAAAGGCCAGCATCGACAGGGTCAGCCAAGCACTGGAGGGCATGTACTCGGATAACAGCCTGTGTCAGGTAAGATCCCTCGTACTCATCCATCTGACAGTCCCTGTCAGGTTAAAGCATGAGATGCACTAATATCACTTTGTCAGGTTGAACATGTGTAACAAACATTGCATAATGATTAATCTAGGAACCAAGTCCCAAATCTTGTCAGGTACTCGATTTGGCATTATGTTAATGTTCGGTCACAAGAGACTATACTGATTAACAGTATCCCACACACTGAAAAACGTTATTACATGTTACCTTTGGCAATGAGTTTGATATTGTTGCCTTAGTATTTGTGCATTATCACATTATCACAATGCAGCACAATTGTGGGTGGGAACAGAGAATACATGGGGGTTGAATGTCATGAGAAGTTAACAAGAATGGATTGAGTTCAGTATATGTAATGAGATGGATGTCATGGCATACTATGCTAGTAACAAAGCAGAAGTTATTAAAAGCTTTTGGTTGATGTGTGCAGAAGCAACTATAGAATGTTTGTGCCAAAACATTTTTTTGTCCTAATCCTTTGTTTAATGTGTAATGTGTCAATACCGAAGATTTCTGCTGAAAATTGAATTTTCGGGACCTAAAATTCTTGTTTGAATATGCACCGGCCAATACAGAAAGATTCTGCTGAAACTTTACTTTTCTGGTCCTAACCTTGTTTGACGTGTGAAGGTGCCGTATAGGCTTCACGCCGTCCTCGTCCACGAGGGACAAGCCTCGGCCGGCCACTACTGGGCTTATATCTACGACCACGCCAACCAGCGCTGGATGAAGTACAACGATGTCATCGTCAGCGAGTCCTCCTGGGAGGAGCTGGTCAGGGACTCGTACGGAGGCATGACCAACGCCAGTGCTTATTGTCTCATGTACATTGACGACAGGCTGCCTCACCTCATCACAGGTACCCATTTCCCTCCTCCCCATTCCACTGAGAAACTAGCTATGGTTCTTTACTGGTTCTAACAGCAGACCTATCAGCTTGCTGCCAGTATCTTGCTCTTCATTGTAATCAGAGGGCTAATATTAATATTATGCATGCCAGTCAGTCTGGATAAGAGTTGAGGTAAGACTGACTGCATCTCTTTTTTTATAGGACACATTAATATGTTGGAAATTCCAAATTGTTTGCATAGTCAACATACACACAGCTCTGACACACACACTTACCCCACCAGACGCAGGGTCTTTTCACAGTCCCCAGGTCCAGAACAATTCAAGGAAACGTACAGTATTATACAGAGCCATGAGTGCATGGAACTCCCTTCCATCTCATAGAGTGCAAGTGAACAGCAAACCTAGTTTCAAAAAACAAATAAAGCAACACCTCGTGGCACGCCTCTCCCCCATGTGACATACTTGATGTGTGTATGTACTGACATGTATGTTTAACTGATAGATGCACACACACACACTACATGTTCATGTTTTTAAATGTATGTAAAGTATTTTGTTTAATGTCTTTTTCGTTATGTTGGACCCCGGTCGCTACTGGCGTCGGCTAATGGGGATCCTAATAAATCAAATCAAATGTGTTCCAGGGATCGAGCCCAGGCTCTGCCGCAGCCGGCCGTGCCCGGGAGGCCCATGGGGCGGCGCACAATTGGCCCAGCGTCGTCTGGGTTAGGGAGGGTTTGGCCTGCAGGGATATCCTTGTCTCATCACGCACTAGCGACGCCTGTGGCGGGCCGGGCGCAGTGCACGCTGACCAGGTCGCTAGGTGTACGGTGTTTCCTCCGACACATTGGTGCGGCTGGCTTCCGGGTTGGATGTGCGTTGTGTCAAGAAGCAGTGCGGCTTGGTTGGGTTGTGTTTCGGAGGACGCATGGCTCTCGGCCTTCGCCTCTCCCGAGTCCGTACGGGAGTTACAGCGATGAGACAAGACAGTAGACACTACCAATTGGATACCACGAAATTGGGGAGAAAAAGGATAAACATTTTTTTTTATTCCATGGACCAAAAACACATCAGCTAAATTAATTTGGACTGCCTGCTGGCACTGTCCAGCGAGCAGCGAGCATATATACAAAAGTATGTGAACACTCCTTCAAATGAGTGGATTCGGCTATTTCAGCCACACCCGTTGCTGACAGGTGTATAAAATTGAGGCACACAGCCATGCAATCTCCATTGACAAACATTGGCAGTAGAATGGCCTTACTGAACAGCTCAGTGACTTTCAAAGTGGCACCGTCATAGGATGCCAACTTTCCAATAAGTCAGTTCGTCAAATGTATGCACTGCTAGAGCTGCCCCCGGTCAACTGTAAGTGCTGTTATGAAGAGGAAACATCTAGGAGAAACAACGGCTCAGCTGAGAAGTGGTAGGCCACACAAGCTCACAGAACGGGACCGCCGAGTGCTGAAGTGCGTATCACGTATAAATCGTATGTCCTCGGTTGCGACACTTACTACCGAGTTCCAAACTGCCTCTGGAAGCAACGTCAGCACAAGAACTGTTCGTCGGGAGCTTCATGAAATGGGTTTCCATGGCCGGGCAACCGCACACAAGCCTAAGATCACCATGCGCAATGCCAAGCATCAGCTGGAGTGGTGTAAAGCTCGCAGCCATTGGACTCTGGAGCAGTGGAAACGTATTCTCTGGAGTGAGGAATTACGCTTCACTATCTGGTAGTCCAACGGACGAATCTGGGTTTGGCGGATGCCAGGAGACCTCTACCTGTCCCAATGGATAGTGCCAACTGTAAAGTTTGGTGGAGGAGGTATAATGGTCTGGGGCTGTTTGTCATGGTTCTTGCTAGGCCCCTTAGGCATACAATGACATTCTAGACAATTCTGTACTTCCAACTTTCTGGAAACAGTTTGGGGAAGGCCCTTTCCTGTTTCAGGATGACAATCTCCCCGTGCACAAAGCGAGGTCCATACAGAAATGGTTTGTCAAGATCGGTGTGGAAGAACTTGACTGGCCTGCACAAAGCCATGACCTCAACCCCATCAAACACTTTGGGATGAATTGGAACGCCGACTGCGAGCCAGGCCTCATCGCCCAACATCAGTGCCTGACCTCACAAATGCTCTTGTGGCTGAATGGAAGCAAGTCCACGCAGCAATGTTCCAACATCTAGTGGAAAGCCTTCCCAGAAGAGTGGAGGCTGTTATAGTAGCAAAGGGGGTACCAACTCCATATTAATGCCCGTGATTTTGGAATGAGATGTTCGACGAGCAGGTGTCCACATACTTTTGGTCATATTGTGTATACCTGCTATATCTGTCAACACTGTAACTGCTTCTCTTGATCTATACATAAATAGATTAATATATTCATGGCCTGACCAGGTGTTAGTTTTTTTTAGACCTGACAGGTTTATCTACATAATGTTTTTCACTGTTTGCTGCTTAGCAGTTTAGGTTACTATTGACTGTTATCAGTTAGCTCATTGTGATTTGTTATATTTATGATATTTATGTCAACAGAGGACACAGATGACGAGACAGGCCAGGTCATGCGGGCCATGGACTCCCTGCCACCCATCCTCAGGCAATACGTGCGCGAGGACAACCGCTGGTTCCAGCAGGAGCTCAAGGAGTGGGAAGACCAGTTCTGCCAGCAGCCACAGGAGGAGCCGGTCTCTCCCACAGCAGCCGTCACCTCCACTCGTGCTCCCAGTAAAGACGACCCAGCAAAACCAGTCCCCCAATCTGGCGCAGCCCAGGAACCCACTGGAGAACAGGAACATGTGGCAGAATCGGTTGTTATACCAGCTGTGGAATCTGGCGGTTGGTCTGGACATTAATGTATATGTCGGGGTTACACCATTCTGGTCTTTGAGGGTGGCTGTGTATACTGGTTTTCATCCTTGTCTTTTAGTCGGATACTAAATTATACGGTCACCACATTTGGCTAAGCACTATTGTCTCTGTCTGCCGATGGTGAGGAATCAGTTTCCCTCTCCATAAAATTGATCAAGTTAATTAAATTAAATTGTTAAATTAGCACTAGTGAAAAATGTTAACCAGCAGGACTGCAGGATCCTTAATGACTGGAGTTATACCACCTGCTCTATACAGTCTCTAAGATCTGAATTCTGACTATAGTTGCTTGTTCAACTCATGGTCCTTGTCCTGTTTCAGAGCCAGTCCCAACAAGCCAGCCCCAGTCCCCAGTCCATGTGTCACCGGAGAGTGCTGGCAGCAGCCCAGAGGAGAGCGACCACCAGGCTGTCTCTGTCACGCCAGAGCCCTGCCAACATACCAGTGAGGACGAGGAGGAGCAGCAACACTGTCAGGTGGGCAGGGTGAAAAGAGGGGTCTGGGGTTGTCATATGAGCACCCATTGAATAAATGTAATATACTCTATCTAGGCCACATACACAAATATACCTAGGCCTATATCTCTTACTTCCCTGTTGCATAGTGATAGCTGCTGCTACTGAATGTTTTGGGTGTGACATTAGGGTGACCCATGGGTTCAGTGTGAGATAAACAACATATAAAAAAGAAAAGGGTAGGCCTCCCGAGTGGAGCAGTGGTCTAAGACACTGCATCACAGTTGCTACAGTAGCTGTGCTACTAGAGATCCTGGTTTGAGTCCAGGCTCTGTTGCAGCCGTCCGCGACCGGGATACCCATGGGGCGACACACAATTGGCCCAGCATCGTCCGGGTTAGGGGAGGGTTTGGCCGGCAGGGATGTCCTTGTCCCATCGCACTCTAGCGACTCCTGTGGCGGGCCGGGTACATGCATGCTGACACGGTCACCAGGTGTACAGTGTTTCCTCCGACACATTGGAGGGGTTAAGCAGGCATTCTGTCAAGAAGCAGTGTGGCTTGGTTAGGGCGTGTTTCGGAGGACGCACGGCTCTCGACCTTCGCCTCTCCTGAGTCCGTATGGGAGTTGCAGCGAAGAGACAAAACTGTAATTACCAATTGAATACCACGAAATTGGGGAGAAAAAGGGGTTTATTTGTTGTCTTTATTTTAGACAGTGGCTATGTGTAGTCCAAAGGCAACTGTGTTTACCACTCGGCCAACCAAGTTTTAACGTGAGATTTCACGTGTGAGCTTAATTTTTGTTTTAATATGTCATTTCATACTAGTTGTGTTTGGACAAAGCTACTCTTGTTAATATACTAGTATTTTTTGTATTTTTTCAACTATTTAGCCAAAGCCCCTTTCCCCACATACCACACCCCCCTCCCTGAAGGCGATAAGGCCCTAACAGCCAGTCACTGGACACCCTCCCCCCGCCATCCCAGCAGCATTCCGCATAGTCAGTCCTCAGCTAACTGGTTTATCACTGGGGGATGTTGGGGTGACTCTGTCAAGAGGTTCAGGAGCTGTGACCAGTGACAGGCCTGGTTTTAAATAGAACATGAGCTTTTTATATCCCTTACTGTACTTTACGGTTGGTTAGTTGGAGAGAGTTCTGGTGTGTTCCAGCGACAAGTCGTAGGTTAGTTGCTTGCTCGAACTGATGCTTGTTTTCAGGCCTGTGTAATGTTTTGACAATGCTTCTGTGAATGCTGATGACGTGGCTTTTGACAACATTGAGTGATGAAAGAATCTTGTGAATGTGCATGAAATGTAGGCATATTACCTGTTGACGAGGTTCCGTTGTGATATATCAGTTACTCTTTGTTGTCAGTCTGATAGTAGTATCTGACTGTTAGGTCTAGATTTGACATGCCTTACTCTTAATTTAACTGTAATCGGGTTTTTGTCACATATTCCATTGCTTGCTGGACAGACTACCGTGCCTGGGGAAACGGCAAACTTTAATCATAAATGGTGTACATGCGACCTCTAGTGGTCAATGCATATAGTCCTGAATGAATCCCAATGTAGTGAATCGTTTTGTTTATGGACCTTCATGCACAGTAAATGTACATTTTACAACTCAGTTTATCAATCGAAAGAGGATCCAGTTAGAATTTTTTTTTTTTTCAATTATACACTGCTCAAAAAAATAAAGGTAACACTTAAACAACACAATGTAACTCCAAGTCAATCACACTTCTGTGAAATCAAACTGTCCACTTAGGAAGCAACACTGATTGACAATAAATTTCACATGCTGTTGTGCAAATGGAATAGACAACAGGTGGAAATTATAGGCAATTAGCAAGACACCCCCAATAAAGGAGTGGTTCTTCAGGTGGTGACCACAGACCACTTCTCAGTTACTATGCTTCCTGGCTGATGTTTTGGTCACTTTTGAATGCTGGCGGTGCTTTCACTCTAGTGGTAGCATGAGACGGAGTCTACAACCRACACAAGTGGCTCAGGTAGTGCAGCTCATCCAGGATGGCACATCAATGCGAGCTGTGGCAAGAAGGTTTGCTGTGTCTGTCAGCGTAGTGTCCAGAGCATGGAGGCGCTACCAGGAGACAGGCCGGTACATCAGGAGACGTGGAGGAGGCCGTAGGAGGGCAACAACCCAGCAGCAGGACCGCTACCTCCGCCTTTGTGCAAGGAGGAGCACTGCCAGAGCCCTGCAAAATGACCTCCAGCAGGCCACAAATGTGCATGTGTCAGCATATGGTCTCACAAGGGGTCTGAGGATCTCATCTCGGTACCTAACGGCAGTCAGGCTACCTCTGGCGAGCACATGGAGGGCTGTGCGGCCCCACAAAGAAATGCCACCCCACACCATGACTGACCCACTGCCAAACCGGTCATGCTGGAGGATGTTGAAGGCAGCAGAACGTTCTCCACGGCGTCTCCAGACTCTGTCACGTCTGTCACATGTGCGTGTGAATCTGCTTTCATCTGTGAAGAGCACAGTGGCGAATTTGCCAATCTTGGTGTTCTCTGGCAAATGCCAAACGTCCTGCACGGTGTTGGGCTGTAAGCACAACCCCCACCTGTGGACGTCGGGCCCTCATACCACCCTCATGGAGTCTGTTTCTGACCGTTTGAGCAGACACATGCACATTTGTGGCCTGCTGGAGGTCATTTTGCAGGGCTCTGGCAGTGCTCCTCCTTGCACAAAGGCGGAGGTAGCGGTCCTGCTGCTGGGTTGTTGCCCTCCTACGGCCTCCTCCACGTCTCCTGATGTACTGGCCTGTCTCCTGGTAGCGCCTCCATGCTCTGGACACTACGCTGACAGACACAGGAAACCTTCTTGCCACAGCTCGCATTGATGTGCCATCCTGGATGAGCTGCACTACCTGAGCCACTTGTGTGGGTTGTAGACTCCGTCTCATGCTACCACTAGAGTGAAAGCACCGCCAGCATTCAAAAGTGACCAAAACATCAGCCAGGAAGCATAGGAACTGAGAAGTGGTCTGTGGTCACCACCTGCAGAACCACTCCTTTATTGGGGGTGTCTTGCTAATTGCCTATAATTTCCACCTTTTGTCTATTCCATTTGCACAACAGCATGTGAAATTTATTGTCAATCAGTGTTGCTTCCTAAGTGGACAGTTTGATTTCACAGAAGTGTGATTGACTTGGAGTTACATTGTGTTGTTTAAGTGTTCCCTTTATTTTTTTGAGCAGTGTATATGCTGTAATTAAGAGTGTGCAACGCTGCCATCAAGGCAAAGGGTGGCTACTTTGAAGAATCTCAAATATAAAATATATTTTGATTTGTTTAACACTTTTTTGGTTACTACATGTTTCCATATGTGTTATTTCATAGTTATGATGTCTTCACTAGTATTCTACTGTACAATGTAGAAAATAGTAAAAATAAAGAAAAACCCATGAATGAGTCGGTGTTCTAAAACCTTTGACTGGTTGTGTGTGTGTGTGTGTGTATATATACTTTCCTGAACCAATACTTGCACTTGACTCCCCCCCCCCCTTCTAGCTTTATTGACAAAAAATGCCCTTTCTATGCCTGTGATTGTTCCCTCCTAGCCATCTTAAGATTAATGCACTAACTGTAAATTGCTCTGGATAAGAGCGTCTGCTAAATGACTAAAACGTTCATGTCAACTTCATATCCCCAGCAGCTCCCCCCACCTCAGTCTCCGAGCCCTGCAGCAGAGATGAGTGGCCAGGCCCAGACTGCAGCTGTGACCCCTGACCCCTCCACAGACGTCACCACTGAGACAGACAGCGAGACTGGGTTCAGAGAGGCAGTGGCGGAAGCTGCAGCAGCGCCTGACACCCAGGCAGACGACGAGGATGATCAGGACGCCCCGGCGCCGACCAGAAGCAGGCAGCAGCAACCAGAGAATGTGGTGTCGGAGGTGGAGATCCCCAACGTGGGCAGGATCCTGGTCCGGGCCGACACTGACGGCTACAATGAAGAGGTAGAGAGCCGCTACTAACTTTATTTAACTTACATGAATAAATACAAATTAATAATAATAAATTGAGAGCATGCTGTTCCATGTTACATGGACTTCTATTGGTTTTTGGTTAGAAAATCGTTTAGATACATTTTGGGCAATGATAGTCTTTGGCTGTTGCTTCAAATATGACTATTATAGCTTGCATATATTCAATGAATGGAGACCGCATACATGGATCGCTGAAAGGTGCGTTGCTGCTATAGGAGTTTGTTTGTGTGTGGACTTGCTCTAATTCTTTGTCCTTCTCTGTGGTGTTTAAGATGATGCTAACTCCTGCCATGCAGGGCATCATTATGGCCATAGCCAAAGCCAGACAGGTGTTCGACAAGGACGGCCCTGAGGCTGGCCTCATCAAGGTAAAGTAGGCTGTATCCTTAGTACTCGCTCATTATCATCTCGCTAGTCTATGTCCTTCTACAATGTTATACATGTAAACATTTTGTCTTTCTCCTCTTGTTGAGGTATATGCACATACATAAATGGGAGAGGTAGAGTCTTGGCAGACTTGCGCCATAGGTATTGTTTTCCATAACCGCTCACACTCAGCCGGCTACTTTTTTTCACTTCATAACTTAACTAGGCTTCTTTAATTTAAAAGTTTAAATTCGCTAGTCAGAAAAGTCTGTATAGCCCTCTCCCTCTAGAAAGAACAATATGCATCTTCTTTGTCATCTATTGAGTCACCCAAGTCATAGACTGTTCTCTCTGCTACCGCACGGGAAGCGGTACCCGGAGCTTCAAGTCTAGGACCAAAAGGCTCCTTAACAGCTTCTACCCCCAAGCCATAAGACTGCTGAACAATTAATCAAATGGCCACCAGGACTGAAACCCTACCAACTGTGTGACTCAAACATTCTGCCCCCTCCCCTGACAATCCCACCCACAGTGATTGATTGATTGACAGGCCAAACTGTTAAAGGGATAGTTCACCCATTACAAAATGACATATTGGTTTCCTTTCCCTAAGTGTCCACAGCATCGGAGTCAATAAAATACATAATTTGAAGAACAAACATCGTTGTGGCAATTCATATCTAGCAGTAAAGCTGTCAATCTCAAGAGAAGACCGGTTTAATGTTAAAGGGTATCTAACTTGGAAAATTGTCCTGATTATATAGGCCTAGGCCTAGACGATATCCACAACAAGTAGCAACACACTGAATTCATACATTTTAAGTAATTTTTATTGTAAAGTCATAGAAAGCTACTCAGGTTGTTAAAGTAAATTCACGCTGGTGTGCTCCCCCGGACTCCACTTGCCCGGAATTCCCTGGCTGGCTACTTTTTTCTAATTGTCTGGCTACTCCATGTACTTATTAAAACCACTTGTTAGAAAAAGTATACTGTTGGGACCTCACACTCCAATCAAGGAGGAGGAAATTAAGATATCATTCACTCTTGTACAGTTTTTTGTAGGATGTTATTTGTACCACACACCTCAGTACCCGACAAAGAGCACACAGACACACAGACACACACCTCTAACATCCCTCACACCCCTCTCCCCAGGCGTTCCAGGAGGAGTACTCCCGTCTGTTTGAGTTGTCTCAGGAGGAGACCACTGCCCAGCAGGACCCGCGCCTGCACCATGCCCTGGTCTACTTCTTCCAGAACCAGGCGCCCAGTCGCGTCATAGAGAGGACCCTGCTGGAGGGCTTCACCGACCGCAACCTCAGCTTCGACGACAGGTCAGTCAGCACAACTTTCTGACATACATTGAAATGTATATTTAAAAACTTCAAATGTGTTCATGTTTTGTCATTTCATTGTAAATGTACTTGCTGCTTTTCTTACAATGATTTGTTGAATAATTAAAAATAATTGATCATCAACATTGTCATCAAGTTGACAGTATTATTCATAGGTATATTGCTGTGGAGCAAATCATCCCTTCCTGTGTCATCACTTCCTGTGTAGGTCCATTAGTATCATGAGAGAGGCCCGTGCCAAACTACGCCTCATCAAGCCAGAGGATATGGATATGGAGGAATATATGGTATGTGTCAATAGTTACGTTTCCCTTAGCCAATCCAGAATCAACCGACAGCGGCATAACTAAGCTAGCTTGTACTGAAGGTTGATCTGATGGTCTAATGAAAGCATAGTAAACTTATTTTCAAACAACCTTTACTGCCAATCCTTTCTTTATTCTCGATTTGGAAGGCACCTGTGTCTTCTAAACGCCTGTTCCCAGTTGCAGGTGGAACTCGGATAACGACACTCTTAGAAATAAGGGTTCCAAAACGGTTCTTTGGCTGTCCCCATAGGAGAACCCTTTTTGGTTCCATGCAGAACCCTTTTTGGTTCCATGCAGAACCCTTTTTTGGTTCCATGCAGAACCTTTTTTGGTTCCATGTAGAATCCTCTATAGAAAAGGCTCTGCATGGAACCCAAAAGGGTTCTACCTGGAACCAAAAGGGTTCTTCAAATGGTTCTCCTATGGGGACAGCCGAAGAACCCTTTTAGGTTCTATATAGCAGCTTTTCTTCTAAGAGTGTAGAGGAATATATATTGTACCAAGTGAGAAATGCCTCTGGCATGTGTGTAGATCTTTGTTTGCGTTGTTGGAATCGCACTGTGTGGCGCGCTGTCATCTTCTATGGCCGTGGCGCTTAGAAATGACTACTTTCAGCAAAGATAATGGGAAATATCGGTCAGCTAAAACGGCGAAGGAACTCCTCACTCTGTGCAAAAAGTGGATTTAATATTTTTTTTATCTGGTTATTGGAGTTCATAATTATTTGCCAATTGGCAGCCAGGCACCGATCATGTCACCAGCATACAAACTTTTACTCACATAAAAATTGTTGGATGGAAACATGGTTACAGAGTATGAATGATTATTACCTCTAAACTCTGATTTTCCACCATTTTGGCCTCACTGACAAGCAGTTTGTTCCACCAATCATAAAGAATCCAAGACAATCAGTGATTAATGGTGCCCTTGTGTCATTTCACATGAGGACAATTTGAGCAAAACTGAATAAAAATGCTTATTTATATTGAACACAAATATAAACGTAACATGTAAAGTGTTGGTCCCATATTTCATGAGCTGAAATAAACGATTCCAGAAATTGTCCATACGCACAAAAAGCTTATTTCTCTCAAATTTTGAGCGCAAATGTGTTTAGATCACGGTTAGTGAGCATTTCTCCTTTGCCAAGATAATCCATCCACCTAACAGGTGTGGCATATCAAGAAGCTAATTAAACAGCATGAACATTACACAGGTGCACCTTGTCCTGGGAACAATAAAAGGCCACTCTAAAATGTGTAGTTTTGTAACACAACACAATACCACAGATGTGATGCTGACTGCAGGAATATCCACCAGAGCTGTTGCCAGATAATTTATTCATTTCTCTACCATAAGTCGCCTCCAACGTCATTTTAGAGAATTTGGCAGTACTTCCAACTCTTCACAACCACAGACCACTTGTAACCACGCCAGCCCAGGTTCTCCACATCCGGCTTCTTCACCTGTGGGATCATCTGAGGGGGTGCTGAGGCATATTTCTGTCTGTAATAAAGCCCTTTTGTGTGGAAAACCTCATTCTGATTGGCTGGGCCTAGCTCCCCCGTGGGTGGTCCTATGCCCTCCCAGGCCCACCCATGGCTGCACCCTTGCCCAATCATGTGAAATTCATAGATTAGGGACTAATTCATTTATTTCAATTGATCGATTTCCTTATATGAACTGTAACTCAGTAAAATTTTAGAATTTGTTGCATTACACAAGCATTGATGAATGATGGAAGGAGCCAGGTACTGTATATTATCTACACCGAAACTCTAGGTAGACATTTTTCTCCATTGGAAACCAGCCCAAACTTGAATTGAATGTGTCTGTGTGCTCTTCTCCTCAGCAATGGCATGATGACTACAGCCTATTCCGGACAGTGTTTGTCTACCTGCTGACGGGCCTGGAACAGTACCAGCATGGAAAGTAAGTGTTGTCATGGCAACTGGGGCCCTGCCCCTACATGATCAGCCTATATGGTGGTTTGAGTGAGTGGGCTGACTGTCTTATGTGATGTCATCAGTGGGCTGACGTGTCATGACGTAATATCATCATTGTGTTCCACCAGGGTGCGCGAGGCGCTGAATTACCTCAACCACGCCTACAAAGACAACGCCATGCTACTGAGGAGAGGGGAGAAGAGAGGGATGGAGCAGTCGCTTATTGCATTTTACAGGAGGAGGTGTCTCAAAGTGAGTGCTACTGATGATACAGATGCTCACTTTGAAAGTTTAAAAAATATTTTGGACATGAGACTGATGTTGTCAGTTGGGAATATAGAATTATGTATATTATAGGTAATATATAATATATAATGTATATTAAATGTTAATAATATAGGGAATAATAAGCTAAACTTCAGTGTGAGTAAAAAAATTCATAGGGCTGGAGTTAAATAGCCCTGCTATATAGTATAATAAAACTTTATGCGTGTATAGACTACTTATCTCAAGACTAATAATTCACATTTCCTGTTCTGCAGGGTTATTTCCCTTCTGTAGCAAACTGGCTCAAATTAAGATCCTACACCTGTATGCAGATGACACCATCTATAGCACTGCTCCCACACTAGATGAGGCATTTCTCAAATTGCAGGAAGCGTTTGTTGTCCAACATAACCTCTTTCAGTTCAAATTGATCTTAAATGCAGAGAACTAATGGAATTCTCCAGATCAAGAAAGCAACCCCCTTCTCTGCCTCAGTCACTTTGCAAAATGAACCAATAGAGGTGGTGTCATTATACAAGTACTTGGGATTTCACCTTGATGAAGCTCTGTATTTTAAGCCCCACATTCAACAGCTCACTAAAATTGTTGCATTTATTTAGGAACAAGTCTTGTTTTTCATTTCAAGCTAGAAAATACCTGGTTGCAGCCACTTTTTTGTGTTTGTTATGGGGTTAATTTGTACATGAATTCCCAAGGATCTTAACCGGAAAACACAAACTATCCAAAGAGACTCCATAGTGACACTGCACCTGCATATCCCCTGTTCTCCCCCTTCTGCCCCCTTCCTAGGAGATGAATGACAACGCGGCCACCCTGTTCAGGAGCGGCGAGGTGAGCGACATGGAGGAGGGCATGATCATCATGAACGAGGCGGTCATCCCCTGCATGCACCTGATGAGCCGGCCGGACATGGTCAGCCAGGAAGACCTGGACACCATGGAGGCTGTACGCAGCCACTGGTGCTCTTACCTGGGAGTAGACCTGGATGGTGAGGACAGGGGAAGAGGTTTTTACTGGGCTTTATCCAAGCTGTGTTAAATATATGCAAAGGTATGTGGACATCCCTTCAAATTAGTGGATTCGGCTATTTCAGCCACACCCGTTGCTGACAGGTGTATAAAATCGATTACAAAGCCATGCAATCGCCATAGACAAACATTGGCAGTAGAATGGCCTTACTGAAGAGCTCAATGACTTTCAACGTGGCACCATCATAGGATGCCATCTCTCCAACAAGTAAGTTTGTCACATTTCTGCCCTGCAAGAGCTGACCCAGTCAACTGTAAGTGCTGTTATTGGGAAATGGAAACGTCTAGGAGCAACAACGTCTCAGTCGCAAAGTGGTAGGCCACACAAGCTCACAGAACGGGACCGCCAAGTCCTGAAGAGGGTAGCGAGTGAAAGTCTGTCCTCGGTTACAACACTCACTACCGAGTTCAAAAACTGCCTCTGGAAGCAACGTCAGCACAAGAACTGTTCGTTGGGGGATTCATGAAATGGGTTTCCATGGCCGAGCAGCCGCACACATGCCTAGATCACCATGCGCAATGGCCAGCATTGGCAGGAGTGGTGTTAAAGCTTGCCACCATTGGACTCTGGAGCAGTGGAAACACATTCTCTGGAGTGATGAATCGAGCTTCACAATCTGGCAGTCCGACAGACGAATCTGGGTTTCGCGGATGCCAGGAGAACTCTATCTGCCCCAATGCATAGTGCCAGTTTGGTGGTGGAAGAATAATGGTCTGGACCTGTTTTTGATGGTTCGGGCTAGGCCCCTTAGTTCCAGTAAAGGGAACTCTTAACACTATTGCATACAATGACATTCTAGACGATTCTGTGCTTCCAACTTTGTGGCAACAGTTTGGGGAAGGCCCTTGCCTGTTTCAGCATGCCAATGCCCTAGTGCACAATGAGGTCCATACAGAATTAGTTTGTCGAGATCGGTGTGGAAGAACTTGACTGGCCTGCACAGATCCCTGACCTAAACCAATGTGTTAGCATGTACAGTTGAAGTCGGAAGTTTACATACACTTAGGTTGGAGTCATTAAAACTCGTTTTCAACCACCACACAAATTTCTTGTTAACAAACTATAGTTTTGGCAAGTCGGTTAGGACATCTACTTTGTGCATGACACAAGTAATTTTTCCAACAATTGTTTACAGACAGATTAATTCACTGTGTCACAATTCCAGTGCGTCAGAAGTTTACATACACTAAGTTGACTGTGCCTTTAAACAGCTTGGGAAATTCCAGAAAATTGTGTCATGGCTTTAAGAAGCTTCTGATAAGCTAATTGACATAATTTGAGTCAATTGGAGGTGGACCTGTGGATGTATTTCAAGGCCTACCTTCAAACTCAGTGCCTCTTTGCTTGACATCATGGGAAAATCAAAAGAAATCAGCCAAGACCTCAGAAAAAATAATTGTAGACCTCCACAAGTCTGGTTCATCCTTGGGAGCAATTTCCAAACACCTGAAGGTACCACATTCATCTGTACAAACAATAGTACGCAAGTATAAACACCATGGGACCACACAGTCATCATACCGCTCAGGAAGAAGACACGTTCTGTCTCCTAGAGATGAACGTACTTTGGTGCGAAAAGTGCAAATCAATCCCAGAACAACAGCAAAGGACCTTGTGAAGATGCTGGAGGAAACAGGTACAAAAGTATCTATTTCCACAGTAAAACGAGTCCTATATCGACATAACCTGAAAGGCCGCTCAGCAAGGAAGAAGCCACTGCTCCAAAACCGCCATAAATAAAGCCAAACTACAGTTTGCAACTGCACATGGGGACAAAGTTCGTACTTTTGGAGAAATGTCCTCTGGTCTGATGAAGCAAAAATAGAACTGTTTGGCCATAATGACCATCGTTATGTTTGGAGGAAAAAGGGGGAGGCTCACAAGCGGAAGAACACCATACCAACCGTGAAGCAAGGGGGTGGCAGCATCATGTTGTGGGGGTGCTTTGCTGCAGGAGGGACTGGTGCGCTTCACAAAATAGATGGCGTCATGAGGGAAGAAAATGATGTGGATATATTGAAACAACATCAAGACATCAGTCAGGAAGTTAAAGCTTGGTCGCAAATGGGTCTTCCAAATGGACAATGACCCCAAGCATACTTCCAAAGTTGCGGCAACATGGCTTAATGACAACAAAGTCAAGGTATTGGAGTGGCCATCACAAAGCCCTGACCTCAATCCAATAGAATATTTGTGTGCAGAACTGAAAAGCGTGTGCGAGCAAGGGTGCCTAAACCTGACTCAGTTACACCAGCTCTGTCAGGAGGAATGTGCCAAAATTCACCCAACTTATTGTGGGAAGCTTGTGGAAGGCTACCTGAAACGTTAAACAATATAAAGGCAATGCTACCAAATACTAATTGAGTGTATGTAAACTTCTGACCCACTGGGAATGTGATGAAAGAAATAAAAGCTGAAATAAATCATTCTCTCTACTACTATTATTCTGACATTTCACATTCTTAAAATAAAGTGGTGATCCTAACTGACCTAAGACAAGGAATTGTTCCTAGGATTAAATGTCAAGAATTGTGAACTGAGTTTAATGTATTTGGCTAAAGTGTATGTAAACGTTCGACTTCAACTGTATCTCTTACTCACCTGGCAGTCTTAACTGTATTTTACTCCTCTCATGGAAGCTCTAAGTCTTTCTCTCCCTCTCACCCCTTCCACTCCTTTTCAGACTCCCTACAGGAGAAGCTGGGTGAGTTTCTGCCCAGGGTTCTGGACTGCTCAACAGAGATGGTGGTTCTAAAAGATCCACCAACAGTGCGCTCCAAAGTGCCCCATGACCTGTGCAGCCGCCTGGCCGCCATCATGGAGTCTATCACCAACACCTCTGTGGTCGCCGTCAAGTAAGGTCAAGGGGTCAGAGGTCAGCTTCTGAGAATAAGTGTCAAGGCCCGTACGCCAGCCAACGGCCGCTAACGTTTTTATCCTGATGTAGAGTTGACAAACACTGGATTTTTGCCTAGTATTGCAAAGCAGTTTTTTATATTACTTTTTAATGTGCTTTTACCATATTTTTCTAAACTGGAAAATGTTGTAGATTCTGAGTGACTTGAGGCAGAGCGTATACGCTCATATGATACTCACAGAGACATCAAGGAGAGTTGGAGAGATTTCTTTATTATGCATTATTAAGGTATTAGTGCTTTGAACCTATGCAGGTGTGTTTTAAGAAAGTGAAAACACAGAAAGAGTATTTTTATAGTTTCTTAGATATTTTACATGTATCATGATGAATTAGGATTGCCGTGAGCGTAGAAATTCAGTTTCCTTTGTCCAAACCTATCTTGTTTTGTATTCTCTTGTTTATATATGTAAGCCTTTCCTTCCACTCCTCTGATTTCCACTTGTTGAAACCTGTATTGACGCTCAATAAACGTTCAAACTTTCTGTTATTTCTGTTGTTCTTTTCTCCTTGCTTTGCTCTCTAGTCTTCTTTTGTGTCTGTCCCCTTTTTTCAATCTATATTTCTGATATATTATGCAAACCTTTTTTCAATCTATATTTCTGATATATTATGCAAACCTTTTTTCAATCTATATTTCTGTCTTTCACCTTACAACACCCCTTGTCTCTCTCTCTCACACACACACACACACACACACACACACACACACACACACACACACACACACACACACACACACACACACACACACACACACACACACACACACACACACACACACACACACACACACACACACACACACAGAGAAAACAATATTGATTGTCCAACGACCAACTTAACATTTCTGTACTGTGCATTGTGTTTGTTGTTTATTTGTCACTTCCCATGGTGCCGTACTACTTCCTGTACAGCTCGCCAGCCCTGCTGACCCCATGAGAAGATAAACAGCTGACCTCCCTGTGTGAGCAGACGGAGGTGAGGGGGGAGTGTTGGACAGCCCCCTCTGGTCCGCAGCTGGACAGCAGGCATCCTGCCAGTTCGCCTTGACATCACTGGGAGAGAAACCACAGCACCAGCTTCACCACAAAAAGCCATCCCGCTTGTATTTATTTTTGATAGCTCCTTGTTATCTCTCCAGTGGAAGATGATCCCAAACTGAGAACAACTACTGGCATCTCTATTCAGGTATGGTTTAGTTTGTTGTCTTTCTTTTGGCAGTTAGTTATGATGACTCTCCTTAATGTACAGACATACATACCTCCATCCCTTACTTTCCCTCTCTGTTTGTGTTTGTATAGTTTCCCAGGTTGTTCTAGCACATTTCTTCTGGTGTTGGTCTGGTTATAAGGATGTTGTTTTAAGGTTGCAACTGAAAAAAGCAAAGAGTGAATTGTTTTACAATATTATGTAACTTTTAGGAATGGGCTACACATCTCAGAATTGGTGAAGCCCATCTGTGTAAAATCAACACATTTACAAAGAAGATGTTGTTCAACATTAGCTGCACATCAAACATGTATTATCACAACTATTCTACAGATAAGGTGTAATGAGATATCTCTAGTTTTTCCTGTACAGAAAAACATTTGGAGTGCAATTAGTACTGTTGATTACAATGCCTTGGGCAGTTCATGGTCTGCTGCACTCTGGAGTCAGAGTCGATATTGATGTGGTCCTGAAATCCTGCACGCAGCGCAGCACGTCTGCCGCTACGAGCTGTTTTTGCGGTCCAGTAGGGGAGATAGTGAGTGACAACACGAACAGAAACAGTGACAACAAGAAATCGAGATTTGCCCGGGGTTTATTTGGCCACATCTGGGCAAATCAATTATCTAAGCCCTCGTAAGTAAGAGTAAAACCGTAATCTCCTCAAATCCATCACCATGCGCCTTGGTTGTTACCAGATTAATTTAGAGGATCAATCGTAATCCCTATAGTTTAATTATATCCAGCAGAGACCGATGATATCACACGACGTAAGTCAGATTGGTACGATCTGAAAGTTGTTGGGGGCAGGGGAGGAGAGGGGGAGGAATGATGTAAGAATGTATCCTGAGGAGAGGGAACCATCTGTTGAAAGAACACCCTCAGCGTATCAGAGATCTGGCATACACCCACTGACCCACAGCTGGATTTAGCCTACTAACAATCCCTGAACTATGAAATATGACTGTCCATAATCAGAATATAAGGAGTTAAGTTCCACCAGTATTACTTGGTGGAAGAGTTTCATTTAGTCTCTTTCCTCTGTAGTGGTGGTTGATAATTGTGTGTCAACTCTCAATCGGATTCTATTGCTTCAACAGGAACAAGAAATCAACTTTCTGGGCCCTCGGTAGTTCAACTGCCACACAGAGCACAGGAATCTACAGTAGTCTTGTTGATGGCTTTCACCATGATGTGCAGCAGGGTGACATTACACGAGCCCCATAACGGTGACTACAGGAGTCCTACGAGAATTGACCCCCGCAGGAACTCAATTCCACCAGCACAGACTCTCACAGCCAAACACCTCCCTAGACCACCCCCAGAATCAACATGCTTCACCCCATATCCAAAGAGGGTACCTATTGCAGAGTCAATTTTGTTCATTTGTGTTTTGGGATATTGTTCAGTGGGTTGTGTTGACACTGGATACTGTTTCCAACACAAATACATTGTAGATCATGTATGTAATGTATGAGTCAGTCAATTAATTGTTCTAACATGTTTTTTTCAGGTTGCAGCAAAAACCAACATGGCTTTGACAATGCTCCACTCCACAAGGATCTCTCTCATCCCCAGCTCAAATAACAACAACTATGACAACTTCCCAGTTCTCTCACCCCAGCCAGCCCCCTCTGCATCCCCCCAGCCACAGCCCCAGAGCCCTGGCCCCCATCAGGTTGTTGCAGGATTGATCAGCCAGGAGGTAGACACCTGCCAGTACATCATCCCAACTGAGGAGCCAGCCACTTCTCACCGTGGACGCCACCTCAAGCGTTTCAGCTCCAGGTGGTACTCAGGCGCTCCCTTTGGTGGCCCCTTTGGTAGCACCCGTAGCTCCGCCCATGGCACAAGTGGTGAGAACAAGCCCCACAAGCCACACTGCAAACTCCTAGGTGACGAGAGGCCAAGTTATGGCACAGCCAACAAGCAGCGTCAGCGCTACGTCACCAAAGACGGGAAGTGTCGGGTCAACCTGGGCCCTATCGAGGACAAGAGCCGTTTCCTCTTGGACATCTTCACCACTCTGGTGGACTTGAAGTACCGTTGGTTCCTCTTTGTTTTCACCATGTGCTACGTTGTCACGTGGGTGGCCTTTGCCGAGATCTACTTCCTAGACGCCTGGCTGCGGGATGACGTGGCCCACGTCCACGACCCTCAATGGCAGCCGTGCTTCGAGAATGTGGACAGTTTCATCTCCGCCCTGCTTCTGTCGGTGGAGAGCCAGAGGACCATTGGCTATGGCTCCAGATTGGTGACGGCCAACTGCATGGAGGGTGTGGTTCTCCTCATGGCCCAGTCTATCATTGGCTCCATCATCGATGCCCTCATGGTTGGCTGTATGTTCGTCAAGATCTCCCGGCCTCAGAAAAGAGCCCAGACTCTGATCTTCAGCAAGCACTGTGTCATATCGGAGCGCGATGAGAAACTCTGCCTCCTCTTCCGCATCGGAGACCTGAGGGCGAGTCACATGGTGGACGCCAAGATACGAGCCAAGTTGATCAAGTCCAGACAGACCAAGGAAGGGGAGTTCATACCACTGGAGCAGTCAGAGATCAACCTGGGCTACGATACCGGAGGAGACAGGCTCCTGTTGGTCGAGCCACAGACCATCACACATGTCATCAACGAGAGCAGCCCCTTCTGGGAAATAGGGGCTGAGCGTCTGACAAGGGAGAGATTTGAGATCATCATCATTCTGGAGGGAATCGTGGAGGCGTCAGGTTGGTTAGCTTTGAATGTTAGAATGTGACCTCAAATTATATCTAAAATCATTAGAAAAAAATGTAATGCCATCATGTCTGTGACTGTAGCATAAGAGATAGATATGTAAAGATTAAACGTCTCATAAATGCCTTGCTGTGCAAAATGTGGGGAAAAATGTGGTCTCTTCTGTGTTGTAGGTATGATATGCCAAGCCAGAACCTCCTACACTGAGGACGAGATTCTGTGGGGCCACCGATTTGAATCCTGCATGTCTCTGGAAAAGGGGTCTTACCGGGTGGACCGTGGTGCATTTGACAAAACCTTCACAGTACAAACCCCCACCCTTAGTGCTAAAGAGAAGAGTGATGAAAAAGAAGTCCTCTTTTAGATAATAGAACTGTACTATTCACACTGAGCAAACAGCCCTTGTATTAATAGAATTTAAAGGCCAAGTTCCCTGTGAATGCCCTTAGTTCCCTGCCCTCCCTGAGACAAACTTTCCTGTTGTCTCTAATATTGTGGACAAACATTCTTCAAAAGAGTAAGACTTATACATTCGCATGATAATCTACACCCTCAACCAGAATTTGAACTGTGTTTACAGGGACAGCATTCATGTGGGTGATTTACACAGAAGTTAGTGTAGTAATGAGTATGCAGACATGACTCCGTGCTTTGTTAGATTACAATACTGTTTATGTGTCTGTGTGTCTAGTGTATAGTTCATAATGGATAGTTGTAGTTCATTATGCATACATTTGTAAACTGCTACCTCCCAAATCATAGAAATATGGAGCCAATCATTATAGGTGTTGAAACTGCTTCCCTCTTGTTTTTGTCAGGATTTTTGTTGTTTTGAAAGGTTAAATCTGTAGTCTGTTTTAAATCACAATGTCACATGTATTTCATAGTGATTGTGAATTCATGATGATGTAGTGATAAGGCCATAATGTTTCAAAATGTGATACATTTGAATGATGTCAGTGTTCAGCTGTTATATTTACTCTGTCCCTGATGTAAATGTATTACACATATCCGTCCTCTACAGTGCCTTAAAGTGTCCTCCACCAGTTTTCTAATATGGTTGCCTTTTGACATATTAAACTTTGATTTTTTTTCCTGACAAGTCATGACATTTGTCCCTCAAAAAGGGAATAATTATTTATAGGTTCCCCCTCAGTCTATCCAATATTTTTGGGGGGAAATACATCAAACACTGATTTAATCACATAAATGTTCCTCTCATTGACAGACTACAACTCTACTGCTAATATATACTGCAGTTGCTGATTTGTTAATAGAATAGACGATAATAGATTATTTATTGTCCATTTGGTTCGAAGGTAAAGTCGTCTTCTGCCTATTCCCCAACACTCCCAGACATACACAGTTGAGAGGCTGTAGGGAGAAGGCAGACTCCAAGATATTTAGTCCTTTCAGTATTACTTATTTTTATTGCTTCTGTTTTGTTCAGTATTTCTCACTTTTAAATCGCAAATCTGGCCTAGGCGTGGACAGAGTCTTGGGCATAGTGGAACTTTGCTTTTGATTGGTTTATGTGAGTTGGCTTCTTCAGCCTGCACAGTGCCTGAAGGGTTTTGGTGCTGCTAGCTAGTTAGTCAGATGTTCTCCAAATCAAACATGGCGTCTTTCGTGACAGAAGTCCTTGCTAGTTCTGGTAAACTTGAAAAAGAAGACCTCGCTGCTAAAATTAGCAAGTGTTGATAAAACGTTTACTGGAGACAGGAGACCAAGTGGAGACATAGGACGAGGTGGATACTTTTATAATAAGGCCGTTTTATTAAAGTGTAAAGATATCAGGCAAAAACGTGCACGGCCCCTTTCTGTCAGATTCTTATGAAATCGTCGGAGAAGAGGCCGCTCTAAACAGTACATTCAAATTATATAGGCAACTAGCAAAGTAGGTGGTCTTGTCGTCTGGCCTTCCTCTTGGTCAATCTTGGTCGTGAGTGGTCCTGTTCGGACCAGGTGTCGACGTTCCATTGGCTCTTGACATAGTTCTTTGTCTTGAGTCACACCCTTGGAAAGAATGTGTATGTCTAAATGATGTTTCAGGGGCCTGTCCTGAGTGGGGTGTGTGTGTGTCTGAGGTTAGTATCTAATGAGATCGGCATGTGCCTAAGGACAAAGAGGGGGGGCATTTTGTACAAAGGATAGCCTATGTTGGAATGTTGTTATACTAGTCTCCAGTATCTATTTCAATTTCTTACAAATCCCCCTCTTCACGTCTTCTAGACGTGATAAACTAGATAAAATTTGTCAGAAGACAAATTTTTGATTCCCCTCTTCACGTCTCACAAGAGACGTGACATAAAAATATCTTAGTCCTCAAATAGATAGACAGGTCCAGCTTCCCCATCATCAAGCAATGGGAACATTTGGGCCCTTTCCTGATTAGGGTCTATGGCGGCAGTGATAACACGACTAGCAAGCGTGCGCACACATGGAATGCAACAGCACCCACAAAGTACAAGAATACCTGCAAATACGGAAATAGATACTAGGATAGAGGAAACCAGCGTCTTATATTACCAAAAGCATCCATCCATGAGTCCCACATATAAGTGTCCACTCCAGAATGCTGTTTCATCTTACCATTAAGGGTACGAAGTCCCTCCAATGCTACAGTCAGACTCCCATCTGTAGCTGTGTTATTGGGAATGAAAGTACAACACTGTTCACCAAACATGGTACAGACCCCCCCGTTCTGCCAATAAACATCTCCACCCGATTCTATTTGAAATGCCATCAAGGATGTAGCTGCCAATTGTCCATGGACCGCCTCAAAGCCTTGTTGATTCCAATTACCCAGTTTCTGGATATTAAAATGAATGTAGTTAATTCTGCCCACATTTTTATTAACCGTACACCACCAACAGACAGAAGATTCAAACCCAGCTGTCACTTAGTCCACCAGTTTATATTCATCTGGACCCCTAGGGACACCAATAGCATCAATGTAAGTTGAGTCGTAAATGAGCAAGGACCAAAAGGAGTCCACTCCAATAACTACACCTGGAGTGGCCAACCACACATTAGTAACCAAAAAACGAGAATATGTTAACCCTCAGGTCCATCCCTCTATACAACCTGTACCAGGTGGGCTCGTCGCCACCCGGGAACTTCAAACCTTCACAACAGGGAGGACAAACATCACTTTTATTCATTCAACAACATCAACTACAGCAAACCAAGGGTCCTCCTCTGTCAGCCCACTCTCCTGCGGAAGCTTGTTTTCGTATCAGCCTCTCCAACTGGAGCATCAAGCAACGGCATCATACCAGAGGCCCCTTACACATCTGTAACAAACTTCTTCAACAAGGTATGATAAGGCAATACAGAAATGAAAAAAACAACTATTGTCAGAAATCCAGTAATCATCATTGCAGTGTACTTACCAAAAACAACCACCCAGCCAGGGGCGGAACAGTTGTGT